>NW_027480701.1:300000-437160 GCF_051401765.1 Calliopsis andreniformis | reverse complement strand
TCAATACTCAATCCTCAATCTTCAATCCTCAATCCTCAACCCTCAATCCTCAATCCTCAATCCTCAATCGTCAATCCTCAATTCCCAATCCTCAATCTTCAATCCTCAATCCTCAATCTTCAATCCTTGATCCTCAATCCTCAATCCCCAATCCTCAATCTTCAATTCTCAATCTTCAATCCTCAATCCTCAATCCTCAGTCCTCAATCCTCAATCCTCATTCTTCAATCATCAACACCCAATCCTCAATCTTCAATCCTCAATCCTCAATCCTCAATCCTCGATCCTCAATCCTCAATCCTCAAACCACAATCGTCAATCTTCAGCCCTCAGTCCTCAACAATCAATTGTCAATCCTCAATCCTCAGTAGAATATCCTCAATTCACAGTTTTCAATATTCAATCCTCATTCTTCAATCTTCAAATCTCAATCCACAAACATCAATTCTCATCACTCAACCCTCAACACTCAGTCCTCAACCTCCAATCCTCAATACTCAATCTTCAATCCTCAATCCTCTATTCTCAATCCTCAATACTCATTCCCAAAATCGTCAATCCTCAATACCCAATCCTCAATCTTCAATCCTCAATCCACAATATTCAATCCTCAATCCTCAATCCTCAATCCCCAATCCCCAATCTTCAATCCTCAATACTCAATCTTCAATCCTCAATCCTCAATCCTCAATCCTCAATCCTCAATCCTCAATCCTAAATCTTCAATCCTCAATACTCAATCTTCAACCCTCAACCTTCAATCCTCAATACTCAATCCTCATTCTTCAATCCCCAACACCCAATCCTCAAACTTCAATCCTCAATCCTCAATCCTCAATTCTCAATCCTCAATCCTCAATCCTCAGACCTCAAACATCAATACTCAACCCTCAGTCCTCGTCCGCAATCCACAACCCTCAATCTTCAATCCTCAATCTTCAATCATCAATATTCAATCTTCAATCCTCAAACCTCAATCCTCTATCCTCAATCCTCAATCCTGAATGTTCAATCCTCAATACAGAATCCTCAATCTTCGATCCTCAATACTCAATCCTCAATCCTCAACCCTCAATCCTCAGTCCTCAAACCTCAATCCTGAATCCTCAATCCTGAATCCTCAACCTTCAGCCCTCAGTCCTCAACAATCAATTGTCAGTCCTCAATCCTCAATAGAATATACCCAATTCGCAGGTTTCAATACTCAATCCCCAATGTTCAATCTTCAAATCTCAATCCACAAACATCAATTCTCATCACTCAACGCTCAACACTCAGTCCCCAATCCTCAATCTTCAATCCTCAATCCTCAATCCTCAATCCTCAATCCTCAACCCTCAATCCTCATTACTCAAACCTCAATCCTCAATCCTCAGTCCTCACCCTCAATTCTCAATCCTCAATCCTCAATCCTCAATCATGAATCCCCAATCCTCAATCCTCAATCCCAATCCTCAATCCTCAGTCCTCAAACATCAATCCTGAATCCTAAATCTTCAGCCCTCAGTCCTCAACAATCAGTTGTCAATCCTCAATCGTCAATAGAATATCACCAATTCACAGCTTTCAATACTCAATACTCAATCTGCAATCTTCAAATCTCTATCCACAAACATCAATTCTCATCACTCAACCCTCAACACTCAGTCCCCAATCCTCAATATTCAATCCTCAATCCTCAATCCTCAATCCTCAATCCTCAACCTTCAATCCTCAATGCTCAATCTTCAATCCTCAATCCTCAATCCTCAGTCCTCAATCCTCAATCCCCAATCCTCATTCTTCAATCCTCAATACCCAATCCTCAATCTTCAATCCTCAATCCTCAATCCTCACTTCTCAATCCTCAATCCTCAGTCCTGAGTCCTCAGACCTCAATCCTCAACCCTCAGCCCTCATCCTCAATCCTCAATCCTCGATTCTCAATCCTCAATCCTCAATCTTCAATCCTCAATAATCAATCTTTAATCCTCAATCCTCAGTCCTCAAACCTCAATTCTGAGTACTCAGTCCTGAATACTCAACCTTCAGCCCTCACTCCTCAACAATCAGTTGCCAATCCTCAGTCCTCAATAGAATATCCTCAATTCACAGCTTTCAATACTCAATACTCAATCTGCATTCTTCAAATCTCTGTCCACAAACATCAATTCCCATAACTCAACCCTCAACACTCAGTCCTCAATGTTCAGTCCTCAATCCTCAATTCTCAATATTCAATCCTCAATTCTGAATCTTCAATCCTAATTCCTCAATCCTCAATTCTCAATCCTCAATCCTCAATCTTCAATCCTCAGTCCCCAAACCTCAATCTTCAATCCTCAATCCCTCAATCCTGAATCCTCATCTTCAGCACTCAGTCTTCAACAATCAGTTGTCAATCCTCAATCCTCAACACAACATCACCAATGCACAGTTTTCAATACTCAATACTCAACCTGCAATCTTCAAATCTCTATCCACAGGCATCAATTCTCATCACTCAACCCTCAACCCTCCGTCCCCAATCCTCAATCTTCAATCCTCAATCCTCAATCCTCAATCCTCAATCCTCAATTTCAATCCTCAATACTCAATCTCAATCCTCATCCTCAATCCTCAATCATCAATCCTCATGCCTCAATCCTCAGCCTGAACCTCATCCCGAATCCTCAATCCTGAATCCGCAAACGTCATCTAGTCCTCAAACCTCAGATCCTCATGCTCACTCAATCCTCAGACCTCATCGCATCAATACCCTCAATCCTCAATCCTCAGTCTTCAATCATCAATCCATCTCAATCCTATCAACCTCAATCCTCAATCCTCAATCCTCAATCTTCAATCCCTATCTAATCCTGCAATCCTCAATCCTCAATCCTCATCATCCACTCTAATCCTCGAATCCTCAATCCTGAATCCTCAATCCTCAGCCATCAGTCCTCAACAATCAATTGTCAATCCTCAATCCTCAATAGAATATCTTCAATCACAGTTTCGATCCTCAATCCACCATCAATCATCAAGACTCAATCAACATCAATTTCATCCTCAATCCTCAATGAATCATCCTCAATCTCAATCAGTTCAATCGTCAATCCTCAATCCTTCAATCTTCAAACCTCAATCCACAACCTCAATCCTCAATCCTCAACACTCAGTCCTCAATCCTCAATCGTCAATCTCAATCCTCAATCTTCAATCCTCAATCCTCAATCCTCAATCCCTCAATCTCAATCCTCAATCCTCAATCTCATCAATCCTCAATCGCTCAATCCTCAATCTCCTCAATCCTCAATCTTCAAATCTCAATCCTCAATCTTCAATCCTCAATCCTCAATCCTCAATCCTCAATCCTCAATCCTCAACTTCAACCTCAATACTCAATCCTCAATCCTCAATCCTCATTCTCAATCCTCAACCACAATCCTCAATCTTCAATCCTCAATCCTCAATCCTCAATCTCAATCCTCAATCCTCAATCCTCAATCCTCAATCAATACTCAACTCAGTCAATCCTCAATCCTCAATCCTCAATCCTCAATCCTCAATCTCATCCTCAATCAATCCCTCAATCCTCAATCCTCAATCCTCAATCCATCAACTCAGTCCATATTCAATCCATCAATCCTCAATCCTCAATCCTCAATACTCAATCCTCAATCCTCAATCCTCAATCCTCAATCCTCAATCCTTCAATCCTCAATCCTCAATCCTCAATCCTCAACCTCAATCTAATCTCAATCTCAATCTCAATCCTCATCCTCAATCCTCAAATCCTCAATCCTCAATCTCAATCCTCAATCTCAATCATTCAATCTCAATTCTCAACCTCAATCCTCATCCTCAATCTCAATCATCAATCCTCAATCCTCAATCCTCAATCCTCAATCCTCAATCCTCAATCTCAATCCTCAATCAATCTCAATCCTCAATCCTCAATCCTCAATCCTCAATCCTCAATCCTCAATCTCAATCCTCAATCTCAATCTCATCCAATCCTCAATCTTCAATATCCTCAATCCTCAATCCTCAATCCTCAATCCATCCTCAATCCTCAATCCTCAACCTCCATCAATCCTCAATCCTCAATCCTCAATCTTCAATCCTCAATCTTCTCAATCCTCAATCTCAATCCTCAATCCTCAATCCTCAACTCAATCCTCAATCTTCAATCTCATCCTCAATCCTCAATCTCAACTCAGTCCTCAATCCTCAGACTAAGCTTCAATACTCAACCCTCAGTCCTCGTCCGCAATCCACAGCCCTCAATCCTCAATCCTCAATCTTCAATCATGAATATTCAATCTTCAATCCTCCAATCCTCAATCCTCAATTCTCAATCCGCAATACTCAATCCTCAATCGTCAATCCTCAATCCTGAATCCTCAACCTTCAATCCTCAATACTCAATCCTTCAATACTCAATCCACAATCCTCAATCCTCAATCCTCAATCCTCAATCTCAATGTTCAATCCTCAATACTCAATCAATACTCAATCTTCAATCCTCAATCCTCAGTCCTCAGTCCTCAATCCTCAATCCTCATTCTTCAATCCTCAACACCCAATCCTCAATCTTCAATCCTCAAACCTCAATCCTCAATTCCTCAACCCTCAGTCCTCAATCCTCAGACCTCAAGCTTCAATACTCAACCCTCAGTCCTCGTCGCAATCCACAGCCCTCAATCCTCAATCCTCAATCTTCAATCATGAATATTCAATCTTCAATCCTCAATCCTCAATCCTCAATTCTCAATCCGCAATACTCAATCCTCAATCGTCAATCCTCAATCCAATCCTCAACTTCAACCCTCAATACTCAATCTTCAATACTCAATCCACAATCCTCAATCCTCAATCCTCAATCCTCAATCCTCAATGTTCAATCCTCAATACTCAATCTTCAACCCTCAATCTTCAATCCTCAATCCTCTATCCTCATTCTTCAATCCTCAACACCCAATCCTCATCTTCAATCCTCAATCCTCAATCCTCAATTCTCAATCCTCGAATCTCAATCCTCAGACCTCAAACATCAATACTCAACCCTCAGTCCTCGTCCGCAATCCACAAACCTCAATCCTCAATCCTCAATCTTCAATCATCAATATTCAATCTTCAATCCTCAATCCTCAATCCTCTATCCTCAATCCTCAATCCTGAATGTTCAATCCTCAATACCCAATCCTCAATCTTCAATCCTCAATCAACTCAATCCTCAATCCTCAATCCTCAATCCAGTCCAATCTCAATTCTCAATCCTCAATCCTCAATCCTCAGACCTCAAACATAATACTCAACCCTCAGCCCTCGTCCGCAATCCACAACCCTCAATCCTCAATCCTCAATCTTCAAATCATCATTCCTCAACTCCTCAATACTCAATCATCTAATCTCAATCCTCAATCTCAATCTCAATCCTCAATCTTCAATCCTCAATCCTCAATCCTCAATCCTCAATCCAATCTTCAATCTCATTCAATCATATTCAATCCTGAATCCTCAATCTTCAATCCTTGATCCTCAATCAATCCCAATCCTCAATCTCAATACTTCAATCTTCAATATCCTCATCCTCAATCCTCAATCCTCAAGCCTCAGTCCTCAGTCGTTAATCCTCAATTCCTCAATACTCAATCG
The DNA here is from genome assembly GCF_051401765.1 of Calliopsis andreniformis. Taxonomy (NCBI): domain Eukaryota; kingdom Metazoa; phylum Arthropoda; class Insecta; order Hymenoptera; family Andrenidae; genus Calliopsis; species Calliopsis andreniformis. The sequence continues at coordinate 431,538 of NW_027480701.1, read as the reverse complement.
TCAATACTCAATCGTCAATCCTCAGTCCTCAACTCTCAATCCTCAATCCTCGTTCCTCAACCTCAACCCCTCAACCCTCAGCCCCCATCTCAATCTCAATCCTAAATCCTCAATCATCAATCTTCAATCGTCAATACTCAGTCTTCAATCTCAATCCTCAATCCTCAATCCTCAATTCTCAATCATCAATCATCAATCCTCAATCTTCAATACTCAATCCTCAATCCTCGATCCCCAATCCTCAATACTCAATCTTCAATCCTCAATCCTCAATCCTCAATCCCAATCCTCAATCCTCAGTCATCAATCCTCAATCCTCAACACTCAATCGTCAAATACTCAATCGTCAATCCTCAGTCCTCAATTTTCAATCCTCAATCCTCGTTCCTCAAACCTCATCCTCAACCCACAGTCCCTCATACTCAATTCTCAATCCCTCAATCCTCAAACCTCAATCCTCATTCTTCAATCCTCAATCCTCAATACTCAACCATCAATCCTCAATCTCAATACTAAATTCTAAATACTCAATAGAATATCCTGAATTCTCAGTATTCAGTACTCAAACCCCAATCCTCAACCCTCAGCCCTCATCCTCCATCCTCAATCCTCAATCCTCAATCCTCAATCTCAATCCTCAATCCTCAGTCATCAATCCTCAATCTTCAATACTCAATCGTCAATCCGCAGTCCTCAATCCTCAATCCTCAATCCTCGTTCCTCAGACCTCAATCCTCAACCCTCAGTCCTCATACTCAATTCTCAATCCTCAATCCTCAAACCTCAATCTTCAATCCTCAATGCTCAAATCCTGAATCCTCAACACTCAACCATCAATCCTCAATTCTCAATACTCAATAGAATATCCTGAATTCTCAGTATTCCATACTCAAACCTCAATCCTCATCCCTCAGCCCTGATCCTCATCCTCAATCCTCAGTCCTCAAACCTCAATCCTCAACCCCCAGCCCTCATCCTCAATCCTCAATCATAAATCCTCATTCGTCAACCTTCAATCCTCAATACTCAGTCTTCAATCCTCAATCCTCAATCCCTCAATCTTCAATCCTGAATACTCAATCTTCAATCCTCAATACTTAATCTTCAATCCTCAAACCTCAATCCTCAATCCACAATCCTCAATCCTCAATCATCAACATTCAATACTCAATACTGAATCTTCAATCCTCAGTCCGCAATTTTCAATTGTCAATCCCCATTCTTCAATCCTCAATACCCAATCGTCAATCCTCAATCCTCAGTCCTCAGTCCTCAAACCTCAATCCTCAACCCTCAGCCCTCATCCTCAATCCTCAATCCTGAATCCTCAATCCTCAATCTTCAATCCTGAATACTCAACCTTCAATCCTCAATACTCAACCTTCAATCCTCAATACTCAGTCTTCAATCCTCAATCCTCAATCCTCAATCCTCAATCCTCAATCCTCAATCATCAATCCTCAATCTTCAATACTCAATCCTCAATCCTCGATCCTCAATCCTCAATACTCAATCTTCAATCCTCAATCCTCAATCCTCAATCCCCAATCCTCAATCCTCAGTCATCAACACTCAATCCTCAATACTCAATCGTCAATACTCAATCGTCAATCCTCGGTCCTCAATTCTCAATCCTCAATCCTCGTTCATCAAACCTCAATCCTCAACCCTCAGTCCTCATAATCAATTCTCAATCCTCAATCCTCAAACCACAATCCTCATTCTTCAATCCTCAATCCTCAATACTCAACCATCAATCCTCAATTCTCAATACTCAATTCTCAATACTCAATAGAATATCCTGAATTCTCAGTATTCAATACTCAAACCTCAATCCTCAACCCTCAGCCCTCATCCTCCATCCTCAATCCTCAATCCTCAATCCTCAATCTTCAATCCTCAATACTCAATATTCAATTTTCAATCCTCAATCCTCAATCCTCAATCCTCAATCCACAGTCATCAATCCTCAATCTTCAATACTCAATCGTCAATCCGCAGTCCTCAATCCTCAATCCTCAATCCTCGTTCCTCAAACCTCAATTCTCAACCCTCAGCCATCATCCTCAATCCTCAATCCTCGTTCCTCACTCCTCAATCCTCAATCCTCAATCCTCAATCCTCAATAGCCAATCACCAATCCTAGATCCTCAATCCCCAATCCTCAATCCTCAATCCTCAATCCTCTATCCTCAATCCTCAATCCTCAATCCTCAATCCCAAATCCTTAATCCTCAATCCTCAATCCTCAACCCACAATCCTCAGTCCTGATACCTCAATACCGAATCCTCAATCCTGAATCCTCAATCCTCAGCCCTCAGTCCTCAACAATCAATTGTCAATCCTCAATCCTCAATAGAATATATTCAATTCACAGTTTTCGATACTCAATCCCCATTCTTCAATCTTCAAAACTCAATCCACATACATCAATTATCATCACTCAACCCCCAACACTCAGTCCTCAATCTTCAATCGTCAATCCTAAATCCGCAATCTTCAATCCTCAATACTCAACATTCAATCTTCAACCCTCAATCCTCAATCCTCAATGCTCAATCCTCAATCGTCAATCCTCAATTCCCAATCCTCAATCTTCAATCCTCAATCCTCAATATTCAATACTGAATCGTCAATCCTCAATCCTCAATCCTCAATCCTCAAACTTCAATCCTCAATACTCAATCTTCAATCCTCAATCCTCAATCCTCAATCTTCAATGCTCAATCCTCAATCCTCAATCCTCAATCTTCAATCCTCAATACTCAACCTTCAACCCTCAATCTTCAATCCTCAATCCTCTATCCTCATTCTTCAATCCTCAACACACAATCCTCAATCTTCAATCCTCAATCCTCAATCCTCAATTCTCAATCCTCAATCCTCAATCCTCAGACCTCAAACATCAATACTCAACCCTCAGTCCTCGTCCGCAATCCACAAACCTCAATCCTCAATCCTCAATCTTCAATCATCAATAGTCAATCTTCAATCCTCAATCCTCAATCCTCTATCCTCAATCCTCAATCCTGAATGTTCAATCCTCAATACCCAATCCTCAACCTTCAATCCTCAATACTCAATCCTCAATCCTCAATCCTCAATCCTCAGTCCTCAATCCTCAATTCTCAATCCTCAATCCTCAATCCTCAGACCTCAAACATCAATACTCATCCCTCAGCCCTCGTCCGCAATCCACAACCCTCAATCCTCAATCCTCAATCTTCAATCATCAATCCTCAATCCTCAATCCTCAATTCTCAATCCTCAATCCCCAATCCTCAATCCTCAATCTTCAATCCTCAATCCTCAATCCTCAATTCTCAATCCTCAATCCTCAATCGTCAATCCTCAATTCCCAATCCTCAATCTTCAATCCTCAATCCTCAATCTTCAATCCTTAATCCTCAATCCTCAATCCCCAATCCTCAATCTTCAATACTCAATCTTCAATCCTGAATCCTCAGTCCTCAGTCCTCAATCCTCAATCCTCATTCTTCAATCCTCAACACCCAATCCTCAATCTTCAATCCTCAAACCTCAATCCTCAATTCTCAACCCTCAGTCCTCAATCCTCAGACCTCAAGCTTCAATACTCAACCCTCAGTCCTCGTCCGCAATCCACAGCCCTCAATCCTCAATCCTCAATCTTCAATCATGAATATTCAATCTTCAATCCTCAATCCTCAATCCTCAATTCTCAATCCGCAATACACAATCCTCAATCGTCAATCCTCAATCCTGAATCCTCAACCTTCAATCCTCAATACTCAATCTTCAATACTCAATCCACAATCCTCAATCCTCAATCCTCAATCCTCAATCCTCAATGTTCAATCCTCAATACTCAATCTTCAATACTCAATCTTCAATCCTCAATCCTCAGTCCTCAGTCCTCAATCCTCAATCCTCATTCTTCAATCCTCAACACCCAATCCTCAATCTTCAATCCTCAAACCTCAATCCTCAATTCTCAACCCTCAGTCCTCAATCCTCAGACCTCAAGCTTCAATACTCAACCCTCAGTCCTCGTCCGCAATCCACAGCCCTCAATCCTCAATCCTCAATCTTCAATCATGAATATTCAATCTTCAATCCTCAATCCTCAATCCTCAATTCTCAATCCGCAATACTCAATCCTCAATCGTCAATCCTCAATCCTGAATCCTCAACCTTCAATCCTCAATACTCAATCTTCAATACTCAATCCACAATCCTCAATCCTCAATCCTCAATCCTCAATCCTCAATGTTCAATCCTCAATACTCAATCTTCAACCCTCAATCTTCAATCCTCAATCCTCTATCCTCATTCTTCAATCCTCAACACCCAATCCTCAATCTTCAATCCTCAATCCTCATTCCTCAATTCTCAATCCTCAATCCTCAATCCTCAGACCTCAAACATCAATACTCAACCCTCAGTCCTCGTCCGCAATCCACAAACCTCAATCCTCAATCCTCAATTTTCAATCATCAATATTCAATCTTCAATCCTCAATCCTCAATCCTCTATCCTCAATCCTCAATCCTGAATGTTCAATCCTCAATACCCAATCCTCAATCTTCAATCCTCAATACTCAATCCTCAATCCTCAATCCTCAATCCTCAGTCCTCAAACCTCAATTCTCAATCCTCAACCTAAATCCTCAGACCTCAAACATCAATACTCAACCCTCAGCCCTCGTCCGCAATCCACAACCCTCAATCCTCAATCCTCAATCTTCAATCATCAATCCTCCATCCTCAATCCTCAATTGTCAATCCTCAATCCTCAATACTCAATCCTCAATCTTCAATCCTCAATCCTCAATCCTCAATCCTCAATCCTCAATCCTCAATCGTCAATCCTCAATTCCCAATCCTCAATCTTCAATCCTCAATCCTCAATCTTCAATCCTTGATCCTCAATCCTCAATCCCCAATCCTCAATCTTCAATACTCAATCTTCAATCCTCAATCCTCAATCCTCAGTCCTCAATCCTCAATCCTCATTCTTCAATCCTCAACACCCAATCCTCAATTTTCAATCCTCAATCCTCAATCCTCAATCTCAATCCTCAATCCTCAATCCTCAAACCACAATCGTCAATCTTCAGCCTTCAGTCCTCAACAATCAGTTGTCAATCCTCAATCCTCAATACAACATCATCAATTCACAGTTTTCAATACTCGATACTCAATCTGCAATCTTCAAATCTCTATACACGAACATCAATTCTCATCACTCAACCCTCAACACTCCGTCCCCAACCCTCAATATTCAATCCTCAATCCTCAATCCTCAATCCTCAATCCTCAATCCTCAGTCCTCAATCCTCAATCCTCAATCCTCAATCCTCAATCTTCAATCCTCAATACTCAATCTGCAATCCTCAATCCTCAATCATCAATCCTAATTCGTCACTCCTCAATACCCAATCCTCAATCTGCAATCCTCAATCCTCAATCCTCAATCCTCAATCCTCAATCTTCAATCCTCAATCCTCAATCCTGAATCCCCAAGCCTCAATACCAAATCCTCAATCTTCAATCCTCAACACTCAATCCTCAACACGCAATCCTCAAACCTCAATTCTCAAACCTCAATCCTCAGTCCTCAGTCCTCAAACCTCAATCCTCAAACCTCAACCCTCATCCTCAATCCTCAATCCTCGAACCTCAATCTTCAATCCTCAATCCTCAATCCTCAATTCCCAATCCTCAAACCTCAATCCTCAGACCTCAAGCATCAATACCCAACCCTCTGTCCTCGTCCTCAATCCTCAATCTTCTATCCTCAATACTCAATCTTCAATCCTCAATCCTCAATTCTCAATCCTCAATACTCAATCCTCAATCGTCAATCCTCAATTCCCAATCCTCAATCTTCAATCCTCAATCCACAATATTCAATCGTCAATCCTCAATCCTCAGTCAACAATCCTCAATCTTCAATCCTCAATACTCAATTTTCAATCCTCAATCCTCAATCCTCTATCCTCAATCCTCAATCCTGAATGTTCAATCCTCAATACACAATCCTCAATCTTCAATCCTCAATACTCAATCCTCAATCCTCAACCCTCAATCCTCAGTCCTCAAACCTCAATCCCGAATCCTCAATCCTGAATCCTCAATCTTCAGACCTCAGTCCTCAACAATCAATTGTCAGTCCTCAATTCTGAATAGAATATACCCAATTCGCAGTTTTCAATACTCAATCCCCAATGTTCAATCTTCAAATCTCAATCCACAAACATCAATTCTCATCACGCAACGCTCAACACTCAGTCCACAATCCTCAATCTTCAATCCTCAATCCTCAATCCTCAATCCTCAATCCTCAATCCTCAATCCTCAATCCTCATTCCTCAAACCTCAATCCTCAATCCTCAGTCCTCACCCTCAATTCTCAATCCTCAATCCTCAATCCTCAATCATCAATCCCAAATCCTCAATCCTCAATCCTCAAACCTCAATCCTCAATTTTCAATCCTCAATCCTCAATCTTTAATCCTCAATCCTCAATCCTCAATCCTCAATCATCAATCCTCAATTTTCAATCCTCAATACTCAATCTTCAATCCTCAATTCTCAATCGTCAATCCTCAATCCTCAGTCCTCAATCCACAACCCTCAATCCTCAGTCCTGAAACCTCAATCCCGAATCCTCAATCCTGAATCCGCAAACTTCAGTCCTCAATCCTCAACAATCAATTGTGAATCCTCAATCCTCAATAGAATATCCTCAATTCACAGTTTTCAATACTCAATCCCCATTCTTCAATCTTCAAATCTCAATCCACAAACATTAATTCTCATCACTCAACCCTCAACACTCAGTCCTCAATCCTCAATGTTCAATCCTCAATACTCAATCTTCAACCCTCAATCTTCAATCCTCAATCCTCTATCCTCACTCTTCAATCCTCAACACCCAATCCTCAGTCTTCAATCCTCAATCCTCAATCCTCAATTCTCAATCCTCAATCCTCAATCCTCAGACCTCAAACATCAACACTCAACCCTCAGTCCTCGTCCGCAATCCACAAACCTCAATCCTCAATCCTCAATCTTCAATCACCAATATTCAATCTTCAATCCTCAATCCTCAATCCTCTATCCTCAATCCTCAATCCTGAATGTTCAATCCTCAATACCCAATCCTCAATCTTCAATCCTCAATACTCAATCCTCAATCCTCAATCCTCAATCCTCAGTCCTCAATCCTCAATTCTCAATCCTCAATCCTAAATCCTCAGACCTCAAACATCAATACTCAACACTCAGCCCTCGTCCGCAATCCACAACCCTCAATCCTCAATCCTCAATCTTCAATCATCAATCCTCCATCCTCAATCCTCAATTGTCAATCCTCAATCCTCATTTCTCAATCCTCAACACTCAATCCTCAACCGTCAATCCTCAATCCCCAATCCTCAATCTTCAATCCTCTATCCTCAATCCTCAATCCTCAATCCTCAGCCCTCAATCTTCTATACTCAATCCTCAATCCTCAATCCTCAACCATCAATCCTCAGTCCTGAAACCTCAATACCGAATCCTCAATCCTGAATCCTCAATCTTCAGCCCTCAGTCCTCAACAATCAATTGTCAATCCTCAATCCTCAGTAGAATATCCTCAATTCACAGTTTTCAATATTCAATCCTCATTCTTCAATCTTCAAATCTCAATCCACAAACATCAATTCTCATCACTCAACCCTCAACACTCAGTCCTCAACCTCCAATCCTCAATACTCAATCTTCAATCCTCAATCCTCTATTCTCAATCCTCAATACTCATTCCCAAAATCGTCAATCCTCAATACCCAATCCTCAATCTTCAATCCTCAATCCACAATATTCAATCCTCAATCCTCAATCCTCAATCCCCAATCCTCAATCTTCAATCCTCAATACTCAATCTTCAATCCTCAATCCTCAATCCTCAATCCTCAATCCTCAATCCTCAATCCTAAATCTTCAATCCTCAATACTCAATCTTCAACCCTCAACCTTCAATCCTCAATACTCAATCCTCATTCTTCAATCCCCAACACCCAATCCTCAAACTTCAATCCTCAATCCTCAATCCTCAATTCTCAATCCTCAATCCTCAATCCTCAGACCTCAAACATCAATACTCAACCCTCAGTCCTCGTCCGCAATCCACAACCCTCAATCTTCAATCCTCAATCTTCAATCATCAATATTCAATCTTCAATCCTCAAACCTCAATCCTCTATCCTCAATCCTCAATCCTGAATGTTCAATCCTCAATACAGAATCCTCAATCTTCGATCCTCAATACTCAATCCTCAATCCTCAACCCTCAATCCTCAGTCCTCAAACCTCAATCCTGAATCCTCAATCCTGAATCCTCAACCTTCAGCCCTCAGTCCTCAACAATCAATTGTCAGTCCTCAATCCTCAATAGAATATACCCAATTCGCAGGTTTCAATACTCAATCCCCAATGTTCAATCTTCAAATCTCAATCCACAAACATCAATTCTCATCACTCAACGCTCAACACTCAGTCCCCAATCCTCAATCTTCAATCCTCAATCCTCAATCCTCAATCCTCAATCCTCAACCCTCAATCCTCATTACTCAAACCTCAATCCTCAATCCTCAGTCCTCACCCTCAATTCTCAATCCTCAATCCTCAATCCTCAATCATGAATCCCCAATCCTCAATCCTCAATCCCCAATCCTCAATCCTCAGTCCTCAAACATCAATCCTGAATCCTAAATCTTCAGCCCTCAGTCCTCAACAATCAGTTGTCAATCCTCAATCGTCAATAGAATATCACCAATTCACAGCTTTCAATACTCAATACTCAATCTGCAATCTTCAAATCTCTATCCACAAACATCAATCCTCATCACTCAACCCTCAACACTCAGTCCCCAATCCTCAATATTCAATCCTCAATCCTCAATCCTCAATCCTCAATCCTCAACCTTCAATCCTCAATGCTCAATCTTCAATCCTCAATCCTCAATCCTCAGTCCTCAATCCTCAATCCCCAATCCTCATTCTTCAATCCTCAATACCCAATCCTCAATCTTCAATCCTCAATCCTCAATCCTCACTTCTCAATCCTCAATCCTCAGTCCTGAGTCCTCAGACCTCAATCCTCAACCCTCAGCCCTCATCCTCAATCCTCAATCCTCGATTCTCAATCCTCAATCCTCAATCTTCAATCCTCAATACTCAATCTTTAATCCTCAATCCTCAGTCCTCAAACCTCAATTCTGAGTACTCAGTCCTGAATACTCAACCTTCAGCCCTCAGTCCTCAACAATCAGTTGCCAATCCTCAGTCCTCAATAGAATATCCTCAATTCACAGCTTTCAATACTCAATACTCAATCTGCATTCTTCAAATCTCTATCCACAAACGTCAATTCTCATAACTCAACCCTCAGCACTCAGTCCTCAATGTTCAGTCCTCAATCCTCAATTCTCAATATTCAATCCTCAATTCTGAATCTTCAATCCTAATTCCTCAATCCTCAATCCTCATTCTTCAATCCTCAACACCCAATCCTCAATCTTCAATCCTCAAACCTCAATCCTCAATTCTCAACCCTCAGTCCTCAATCCGCAGACCTCAAGCTTCAATACTCAACCCTCAGTCCTCGTCCGCAATCCACAACCCTCAATCCTCAATCCTCAATCTTCAATCATCAATATTCAATCTTCAATCCTCAATCCTCAATCCTCAATCCTCAATCCTCAATCCTCAATCCTCAATCATCAATCCTCAGCTCTCAATCCTCAGCCCTGAAACCTCAATCCCGAATCCTCAATCCTGAATCCGCAAACGTCAGTCCTCAGTCCTCAATCCTCAGACCTCATGCATCAATACTCAACCCTCAGTCCTCGTCCGCAATCCACAACCCTCAATCCTCAATCCTCAATCTTCAATCATCAATATTCAATCTTCAATCCTCAATCCTCAATCCTCAATCCTCTATCCTCAATCCTCAATCCTCAATCCTCAATCCCAAATCCTTAATCCTCAATCCTCAATCCTCAACCCACAATCCTCAGTCCTGATACCTCAATACCGAATCCTCAATCCTGAATCCTCAATCCTCAGCCCTCAGTCCTCAACAATCAATTGTCAATCCTCAATCCTCAATAGAATATCTTCAATTCACAGTTTTCAATACTCAATCCCCATTCTGCAATCTTCAAATCTCAATGCACAAACATCAATTATCATCACTCAACCCTCAACACTCAGTCCTCAATCTTCAATCGTCAATCCTAAATCCGCAATCTTCAATCCTCAATACTCAACATTCAATCCTCAACCCTCAATCCTCAATCCTCAATGCTCAATCCTCAATACCCAATCCTCAATCCTCAATCCTCAATCCTCAATGTTCAATCCTCAATACTCAATCTTCAACCCTCAATCTTCAATCCTCAATCCTCTATCCTCATTCTTCAATCCTCAACACCCAATCCTCAATCTTCAATCCTCAATCCTCAATCCTCAATTCTCAATCCTCAATCCTCAATCCTCAGACCTCAAACATCAATACTCAACCCTCAGTCCTCGTCCGCAATCCACAAACCTCAATCCTCAATCCTCAATCTTCAATCATCAATATTCAATCTTCAATCCTCAATCCTCAATCCTCTATCCTCAATCCTCAATCCTGAATGTTCAATCCTCAATACCCAATCCTCAATCTTCAATCCTCAATACTCAATCCTCAATCCTCAATCCTCAATCCTCAGTCCTCAATCCTCAATTCTCAATCCTCAACCCTCAATCCTCAGACCTCAAACATCAATACTCAACCCTCAGCCCTCGTCCGCAATCCACAACCCTCAATCCTCAATCCTCAATCTTCAAACATCAATCCTCAGTCCTCAATCCTCAATACTCAATCCTCAATCCTCAATCCTCAATCCTCAATCTTCAATCCTCAATCCTCAATCCTCAATCCTCAATCCTCAATCGTCAATCCTCAATTCCCAATCCTCAATCTTCAATCCTCAATCCTCAATCTTCAATCCTTGATCCTCAATCCTCAATCCCCAATCCTCAATCTTCAATACTCAATCTTCAATCCTCTATCCTCAATCCTCAATCCTCAAGCCTCAGTCCTCAGTCGTTAATCCTCAATCCTCAATACTCAATCGTCAATACTCAATCGTCAATCCTCAGTCCTCAACTCTCAATCCTCAATCCTCGTTCCTCAAACCTCAACCCTCAACCCTCAGCCCCCATCCTCAATCCTCAATCCTAAATCCTCAATCATCAATCTTCAATCCTCAATACTCAGTCTTCAATCCTCAATCCTCAATCCTCAATCCTCAATTCTCAATCATCAATCATCAATCCTCAATCTTCAATACTCAATCCTCAATCCTCGATCCCCAATCCTCAATACTCAATCTTCAATCCTCAATCCTCAATCCTCAATCCCCAATCCTCAATCCTCAGTCATCAATCCTCAATCCTCAACACTCAATCGTCAATACTCAATCGTCAATCCTCAGTCCTCAATTTTCAATCCTCAATCCTCGTTCCTCAAACCTCAATCCTCAACCCACAGTCCTCATACTCAATTCTCAATCCTCAATCCTCAAACCTCAATCCTCATTCTTCAATCCTCAATCCTCAATACTCAACCATCAATCCTCAATTCTCAATACTAAATTCTAAATACTCAATAGAATATCCTGAATTCTCAGTATTCAGTACTCAAACCCCAATCCTCAACCCTCAGCCCTCATCCTCCATCCTCAATCCTCAATCCTCAATCCTCAATCCTCAATCCTCAATCCTCAATCCTCGTTCCTCAGACCTCAATCCTCAACCCTCAGTCCTCATACTCAATTCTCAATCCTCAATCCTCAAACCTCAATCTTCAATCCTCAATACTCAATCCTCAATCCTCAACACTCAACCATCAATCCTCAATTCTCAATACTCAATAGAATATCCTGAATTCTCAGTATTCCATACTCAAACCTCAATCCTCATCCCTCAGCCCTGATCCTCCATCCTCAATCCTCAGTCCTCAAACCTCAATCCTCAACCCCCAGCCCTCATCCTCAATCCTCAATCATAAATCCTCATTCGTCAACCTTCAATCCTCAATACTCAGTCTTCAATCCTCAATCCTCAATCCTCAATCTTCAATCCTGAATACTCAATCTTCAATCCTCAATACTTAATCTTCAATCCTCAAACCTCAATCCTCAATCCACAATCCTCAATCCTCAATCATCAACATTCAATCCTCAATACTGAACCTTCAATCCTCAGTCCGCAATTTTCAATTGTCAATCCCCATTCTTCAATCCTCAATACCCAATCGTCAATCCTCAATCCTCAGTCCTCAGTCCTCAAACCTCAATCCTCAACACTCAGCCCTCATCCTCAATCCTCAATCCTGAATCCTCAATCCTCAATCTTCAATCCTGAATACTCAACCTTCAATCCTCAATACTCAACCTTCAATCCTCAATACTCAGTCTTCAATCCTCAATCCTCAATCCTCAATCCTCAATCCTCAATCCTCAATCCTCAATCATCAATCCTCAATCTTCAATACTCAATCCTCAATCCTCGATCCTCAATCCTCAATACTCAATCTTCAATCCTCAATCCTCAATCCTCAATCCCCAATCCTCAATCCTCAGTCATCAACACTCAATCCTCAATACTCAATCGTCAATACTCAATCGTCAATCCTCGGTCCTCAATTCTCAATCCTCAATCCTCGTTCATCAAACCTCAATCCTCAACCCTCAGTCCTCATAATCAATTCTCAATCCTCAATCCTCAAACCACAATCCTCATTCTTCAATCCTCAATCCTCAATACTCAACCATCAATCCTCAATTCTCAATACTCAATTCTCAATACTCAATAGAATATCCTGAATTCTCAGTATTCAATACTCAAACCTCAATCCTCAACCCTCAGCCCTCATCCTCCATCCTCAATCCTCAATCCTCAATCCTCAATCTTCAATCCTCAATACTCAATATTCAATTTTCAATCCTCAATCCTCAATCCTCAATCCTCAATCCACAGTCATCAATCCTCAATCTTCAATACTCAATCGTCAATCCGCAGTCCTCAATCCTCAATCCTCAATCCTCGTTCCTCAAACCTCAATCCTCAACCATCAGCCATCATCCTCAATCCTCAATCCTCGTTCCTCACTCCTCAATCCTCAATCCTCAATCCTCAATCCTCAATAGCCAATCACCAATCCTAGATCCTCAATCCCCAATCCTCAATCCTCAATCCTCAATCCTCTATCCTCAATCCTCAATCCTCAATCCTCTATCTTCAATCCTCAATACTCAACCTTTAATCCTCAATCCTCAGTCCTCAAACCTCAATTCTGAGTCCTCAGTCCTGAATCCTCAACCTTCAGCCCTCAGTCCTCAACAATCAGGTGTCAATCCTCAATCCTCAATAGAATATCACCAATTCACAGTTTTCAATACTCAATACTCAATCTGCAATCTTCAAATCTCTATCCACAAACATCAATTTTCTTCACTCAATCCTCAACACTCAGTCCCCAATCCTCAATATTCAATCCTCAATCCTCAATCCTCAATCTTCAATCCTCAATACTCAATCTTCAATACTCAATCCTCAATCCTCAATCCTCAATCCTCAATCCTCAATCCTCAATCCCCAATCCCAATTCCTCAATCCTCAATCCTCAATCGTCAATCCTCAATCCTCAATCTTCAATCCTCAATACTCAATCTTCAATCCTCAATCCTCAATCCTCAATCCTCAATCCTCAATCCTCAATCCTCAATCTTCAATCCTCAATACTCAATCTTCAACCCTCAATCTTCAATCCTCAATCCTCTATCCTCATTCTTCAATCCTCAACACCCAATCCTCAGTCTTCAATCCTCAATCTTCAATCCTCAATCCTCAATCCTCAATCCTCAATCCTCAATCCTCAATCTTCAATCCTCAATACTCAATCTTCAATCCTCAATCCTCAATCCTCAATCCTCAATCCTCAATCTTCAATCCTCAATACTCTATCTTCAATCCTCAATCTTCAATCCTCAATCCTCTATCCTCATTCTTCAATCCTCAACACCCAATCCTCAGTCTTCAATCCTCAATCCTCAATCCTCAATTCTCAATCCACAATCCTCAATCCTCAATCCTCAGACCTCAAACGTCAATACTCTACCCTCAGTCCTCGTCCGCAATCCACAACCCTCAATCCTCAATCCTCAATCTTCAATCATCAATATTCAATCTTCAATCCTCAATCCTCTATCCTCAATCCTCAATCCTGAATGTTCAATCCTCAATACCCAATCCTCAATCTCCAATCCTCAATACTCAATCCTCAATCCTCAATCCTCAATCCTCAGTCCTCAATCCCCAATTCTCAACCGTCAATCCTCAATCCTCAGACCTCAAACATCAATACTCAGACCTCAGCCCTCGTCCGCAATCCACAACCCTCAATCCTCAATCCTCAATCTTCAATCATCAATATTCAACATTCAATCCTCAATCCTCAATCTTCAATCCTCAATACTCAATCTTCAATACTCAATCCTCAATCCTCAATCCTCAATCCTCAATCCTCAATCCTCAATCCCCAATCCCAATTCCTCAATCCTCAATCCTCAATCCTCAATCGTCAATCCTCAATCCTCAATCTTCAATCCTCAATACTCAATCTTCAATCCTCAATCCTCAATTCTCTATCCTGAATCCTCAATCCTCAATCCTCAATACTCAACCCTCAATCCTCAGTCCAGAAACATCAATACCGAATCCTCAATCCTGAATCCTCAATCTTCAGCCCTTAGTCCTCAACAATCAATTGTCAATCCTCAATCCTCAATAGAATATCCTCAATTCTCAGTTTTCAATACTCAATCCCCATTCTTCAATCTTCAAATCTAAATCCACAAACATCAATTCTCATCACTCAACCCTCAACACTCTGTCCTCTATCTTCAATCCTCAATCCTAAATCCTCAATCTTCAATCCTCAATACTCAATCTGCAATCCTCAATCCTCAATCCTCAATCCTCAATCCTAATTCGTCACTCCTCAATACCCAATCCTCAATCTTCAATCCTCAATCCTCGATCCTCAATTCTCAATCCTTAATACTCAATCCTCAATCCTCAATCTTCGATCCTCAATACTCAATCTTCAATACTCAATCCTCAATCCTCAATCCTCTATCCTCAATCCTCAATCGTCAATCCTCAATCGTCAATCCTCAATTCCCAATCCTCAATCTTCAATACTCAATCCTCAATCTTCAATCCTTGATCCTCAATCCTCAATCCCCAATCCTCAATCTTCAATACTCAATCTTCAATCCTCAATCCTCAATCCTCAGTCCTCAATCCTCAATCCTCAATCCTCTATCCTCATTCTTCAATCCTCAACACCCAATCCTCAATCTTCAATCCTCAATCCTCAATCCTCAATTCTCAATCCTCAATCCTGAATCCTCAGACCTCAAACATCAATACTCAACCCTCAGTCCTCGTCCGCAATCCACAACCCTCAATCCTCAATCCTCAATCTTCAATCATCAATATTCAATATTCAATCCTCAATCCTCAATCCTCTATCCTCAATCCTCAATCCTGAATGTTCAATCCTCAATACCCAATCCTCAATCTTCAATCCTCAATACTCAATCCTCAATCCTCAATCCTCAATCCTCAGTCCTCAAACCTCAATCCTGAATCCTCAATCCTGAATCCTCAATCTTCAGCCCTCAGTCCTCAACAATCAATTGTTAGTCCTCAATCCTCAATAGAATATACCCAATTCACAGTTTTCGATACTCAATCCCCAATCTTCAATCTTCAAATCTCGATCCACAAACATCAATTCTCATCACTCAAAGCTCGACACTCAGTCCCCAATCCTCAATCTTCAATCCTCAATCATCAATCCTCAATCCTCAATCCTCAATCTTCAATCCTCAATACTCAATCTTCAATCCTCAATCCTCAATCTTCAATCCCCAATACCCAATCCTCAATCTTCAATCCTCAATCCTCAATCCTCAATTCTCAACACTGAATCCTCAATCCTCAGACCTCAAGCATTAATACTCAACCCTCAGTGCTCGTCCGCAATCCACAACCCTCAATCCTCAATCCTCAATCTTCAATCATCAATATTCAATCCTCAATCCTCAATCCTCAATCCTCTATCCTCAATCCTCAATCCTGAAATGTTCAATCCTCAATACCCAATCCTCAATCTTCAATCCTCAATCCTCAATCCTCAATCCTTAATCCTCAATCCTCGATCCTCAATCCTCAATCCTCAATCTTCAATCCTCAATACTCAATCTTTAATCCTCAATCCTCAGTCCTCAAACCTCAATTCTGAGTCCACAGTCCTGAATCCTCAACCTTCAGCCCTCAGTCCTCAACAATCAGTTGTCAATACTCAGTCCTCAATAGAATATCCTCAATTCACAGCTTTCAATACTTAATACTCAATCTGCAATCTTCAAACCTCTATCCACAGACATCAATTCTCATCACTCAACACTCAATACTCAGTCCTCAGTGTTCAATCCTCAATCCTCAATTCTCTATCTTCAATCCTCAATACTGAATCTTCAATCCTAAATCCTCAATCCTCAATCCTCAATCCTCAATCCTCAATCTTCAATCCTCAGTCCGCAATCCTCAATCGTCAATCTCCAATCCTGAATTGTCAATCTTCAATCCTCAATCCTCAATCCTCAATCCTCAATCCTCAATCCTCATTCTTCAATCCCCAATACCCAATCCTCAATCTTCAATCCTCAATCCTCAATCCTCAATTCTCAACACTGAATCCTCAATCCTCAGACCTCAAGCATCAATACTCAACCCTCAGTCCTCGTCCGCAATCCACAACCCTCAATCCTCAATCCTCAATCTTCAATCATCAATATTCAATCCTCAATCCTCTATCCTCAATCCTCAATCCTGAATGTTCAATCCTCAATACCCAATCCTCAATCTCCAATCCTCAATACTCAATCCTCAATCCTCAATCCTCAATCCTCAGTCCTCAATCCCCAATTCTCAACCGTCAATCCTCAATCCTCAGACCTCAAACATCAATACTCAGACCTCAGCCCTCGTCCGCAATCCACAACCCTCAATCCTCAATCCTCAATCTTCAATCATCAATATTCAACATTCAATCCTCAATCCTCAATCTTCAATCCTCAATACTCAATCTTCAATACTCAATCCTCAATCCTCAATCCTCAATCCTCAATCCTCAATCCTCAATCCCCAATCCCAATTCCTCAATCCTCAATCCTCAATCCTCAATCGTCAATCCTCAATCCTCAATCTTCAATCCTCAATACTCAATCTTCAATCCTCAATCCTCAATTCTCTATCCTGAATCCTCAATCCTCAATCCTCAATACTCAACCCTCAATCCTCAGTCCAGAAACATCAATACCGAATCCTCAATCCTGAATCCTCAATCTTCAGCCCTTAGTCCTCAACAATCAATTGTCAATCCTCAATCCTCAATAGAATATCCTCAATTCTCAGTTTTCAATACTCAATCCCCATTCTTCAATCTTCAAATCTAAATCCACAAACATCAATTCTCATCACTCAACCCTCAACACTCTGTCCTCTATCTTCAATCCTCAATCCTAAATCCTCAATCTTCAATCCTCAATACTCAATCTGCAATCCTCAATCCTCAATCCTCAATCCTCAATCCTAATTCGTCACTCCTCAATACCCAATCCTCAATCTTCAATCCTCAATCCTCGATCCTCAATTCTCAATCCTTAATACTCAATCCTCAATCCTCAATCTTCGATCCTCAATACTCAATCTTCAATACTCAATCCTCAATCCTCAATCCTCTATCCTCAATCCTCAATCGTCAATCCTCAATCGTCAATCCTCAATTCCCAATCCTCAATCTTCAATACTCAATCCTCAATCTTCAATCCTTGATCCTCAATCCTCAATCCCCAATCCTCAATCTTCAATACTCAATCTTCAATCCTCAATCCTCAATCCTCAGTCCTCAATCCTCAATCCTCAATCCTCTATCCTCATTCTTCAATCCTCAACACCCAATCCTCAATCTTCAATCCTCAATCCTCAATCCTCAATTCTCAATCCTCAATCCTGAATCCTCAGACCTCAAACATCAATACTCAACCCTCAGTCCTCGTCCGCAATCCACAACCCTCAATCCTCAATCCTCAATCTTCAATCATCAATATTCAATATTCAATCCTCAATCCTCAATCCTCTATCCTCAATCCTCAATCCTGAATGTTCAATCCTCAATACCCAATCCTCAATCTTCAATCCTCAATACTCAATCCTCAATCCTCAATCCTCAATCCTCAGTCCTCAAACCTCAATCCTGAATCCTCAATCCTGAATCCTCAATCTTCAGCCCTCAGTCCTCAACAATCAATTGTTAGTCCTCAATCCTCAATAGAATATACCCAATTCACAGTTTTCGATACTCAATCCCCAATCTTCAATCTTCAAATCTCGATCCACAAACATCAATTCTCATCACTCAAAGCTCGACACTCAGTCCCCAATCCTCAATCTTCAATCCTCAATCATCAATCCTCAATCCTCAATCCTCAATCTTCAATCCTCAATACTCAATCTTCAATCCTCAATCCTCAATCTTCAATCCCCAATACCCAATCCTCAATCTTCAATCCTCAATCCTCAATCCTCAATTCTCAACACTGAATCCTCAATCCTCAGACCTCAAGCATTAATACTCAACCCTCAGTGCTCGTCCGCAATCCACAACCCTCAATCCTCAATCCTCAATCTTCAATCATCAATATTCAATCCTCAATCCTCAATCCTCAATCCTCTATCCTCAATCCTCAATCCTGAAATGTTCAATCCTCAATACCCAATCCTCAATCTTCAATCCTCAATCCTCAATCCTCAATCCTTAATCCTCAATCCTCGATCCTCAATCCTCAATCCTCAATCTTCAATCCTCAATACTCAATCTTTAATCCTCAATCCTCAGTCCTCAAACCTCAATTCTGAGTCCACAGTCCTGAATCCTCAACCTTCAGCCCTCAGTCCTCAACAATCAGTTGTCAATACTCAGTCCTCAATAGAATATCCTCAATTCACAGCTTTCAATACTTAATACTCAATCTGCAATCTTCAAACCTCTATCCACAGACATCAATTCTCATCACTCAACACTCAATACTCAGTCCTCAGTGTTCAATCCTCAATCCTCAATTCTCTATCTTCAATCCTCAATACTGAATCTTCAATCCTAAATCCTCAATCCTCAATCCTCAATCCTCAATCCTCAATCTTCAATCCTCAGTCCGCAATCCTCAATCGTCAATCTCCAATCCTGAATTGTCAATCTTCAATCCTCAATCCTCAATCCTCAATCCTCAATCCTCAATCCTCATTCTTCAATCCCCAATACCCAATCCTCAATCTTCAATCCTCAATCCTCAATCCTCAATTCTCAACACTGAATCCTCAATCCTCAGACCTCAAGCATCAATACTCAACCCTCAGTCCTCGTCCGCAATCCACAACCCTCAATCCTCAATCCTCAATCTTCAATCATCAATATTCAATCTTCAATCCTCAATCCTCAATCCTCTATCCTCAATCCTCAATCCTGAATGTTCAATCCTCAATACCCAATCCTCAATCTTCAATCCTCAATCCTCAATCCTCAATCCTTAATCCTCAATCCTCGATCCTCAATCCTCAATCCTCAATCTTCAATCTTCAATCCTCAGTCCGCAATCCTCAATCTTCGATCCTCAATCCTCAATCCTGAATCCTCAATCTTCAGCCCTCAGTCCTCAACAATCAGTTGTCAATCCTCAATCCTCAATACAACATCATCAATTCACAGTTTTCAATACTCAATACTCAATCTGCTATCCTCAAATCTCTATCCACAAACACCAATGCTCATCACTCAACTCTCAACACTCCGTCCCCAATCCTCAATCCTCAATCCTCATTCTTCAATCCTCAATACCAAATCCTCAATCTTCAATCCTCAATCCTCAATTCGCAATCCTCAATCCTCAATCCTCAGACCTCAAGCATCAATACCCAACCCTCAGTCCTCGTCCTCAATCCTCAATCCTCAATCCTCAATCCTCAATCCTCTATCTTCAATCCTCAATACTCAACCTTTAATCCTCAATCCTCAGTCCTCAAACCTCAATTCTGAGTCCTCAGTCCTGAATCCTCATCCTTCAGCCCTCAGTCCTCAACAATCAGGTGTCAATCCTCAATCCTCAATAGAATATCACCAATTCACAGTTTTCAATACTCAATACTCAATCTGCAATCTTCAAATCTCTATCCACAAACATCAATTCTCATCACTCAACCCTCAACACTCAGTCCACAATCTTCAATCCTCAATCCTCAATCCTCAATCTTGAATCCTCAATACTCAATCTTCAATCCTGAATCCTCAATCCTCAATCCTCAACACTCAATCCTCAATCGTCAATCCTCAATCCCCAATCCACAATCTTCAATCCTCTATCCTCAATCCTCAATCCTCAATCCTTAATCCTCAAACTTCAATCCTCAATCCTCAATCTTCAATCCTCAATACTCAATCTTCAATCCTCAATCCTCAATCCTCAATCCTCAATCCTCAATCCTCAATCCTCAATCTTCAATCCTCAATTCTCAATCTTCAACCCTCAATCTTCAATCCTCAATCCTCTATCCTCATTCTTCAATCCTCAACACCCAATCCTCAATCTTCAATCCTCAATCCTCAATCCTCAATTCTCAATCCACAGTCCTCAATCCTCATTCCTCAGACCTCAAACATCAATACTCTACCCTCAGTCCTCGTCCGCAATCCACAACCCTCAATCCTCAATCCTCAATTTTCAATCATCAATATTCAATCTTCAATCCTCAATCCTCAATACTCTATCCTCAATCCTCAATCCTGAATGTTCATTCCTCAATACCCAATCCTCAATCTCCAATCCTCAATACTCAGTCCTCCATCCTAAATCCTCAATCCTCAGACCTCAATCCTCAATTCTCAATCCTCAATCCTCAATCCTCAGACCTCAAACATCAATACTCAACCCTCAGCCCTCGTCCGCATTCCACAACCCTCAATCCTCAATCCTCAATCTTCAATCATCAATATTCAATCTTCAATCCTCATTCCTCAATCCTCTATCCTCAATCCTCAATCCTGAATGTTCAATCCTCAATACCCAATCCTCAACCTTCAATCCTCAATCCTCAATCCTCAATCCTCAAAACCTCAATCCTCAGTCCTGAAACCTCAATACCGAATCCTCAATCCTGAATCCTCAAACTTCAGCCCCCAGTCCTCAACAATCAATTGTCAGTCCTTAATCCTCAATAGAATATACCCAATTCTCAGTTTTCAATACTCAATCCCCAATCTTCAATCTTCAAATCTCAATCCACAAACATCAATTCTCATCACTCAACGCTCGACACTCAGTCTCCAATCCTCAATCTTCAATCCTCAATCCTCAATCCTCAATCCTCAATCCTCAATCTTCAATCCTCAATACTCAATCTTCAATCCTCAATCCTCAAACCTGAACCCTCAATCCTCAATACTCAATCCTCAATCGTCAATCTCCAATCCTAAATCCTCAGTCCTCAAACCTCAATCCTGAATCCTCAATCCTCAATCCTCAACCTTCAGCCCTCAGTCCTCAACAATCAGTTGTCAGTCCTCAATCCTCAATAGAATATACCCAATTCACAGTTTTCAATACTCAATCCCCAATCTTCAATCTTCAAATCTCAATCAACAAACATGAATTCTCATCACTCAACGCTCGACACTCAGTCCCCAATCCTCAATCTTCAATCCTCAATCCTCAATCCTCAGTCCTCAATTCTCAATCCTCATTCTTCAATCCCCAATACCCAATCCTCAACCTTCAATCCTCAATCCTCAATCCTCAATTCTCAACACTCAATCCTCAATCCTCGGACCTCAAGCATCAATACTCAACCCTCAGTCCTCGTCCGCAATCCACAACCCTCAATCCTCAATCCTCAACCTTCAATCATCAATATTCAATCTTCAATCCTCAATCCTCAATCCTCTATCCTCAATCCTCAATTCTGAATGTTCAATCCTCAATACCCAATCCACAATCTTCAATCCTCAAACCTCAATCCTCAATCCTCAATCCTCAATCCTCAACCTTCAGCCCTCAGTCCTCAACAATCAATTGTCAGTCCTCAATCCTCAATAGAATATACCCAATTCACAGTTTTCAATACTCAATCCCCAATCTTCAATCTTCAAATCTCAATCAACAAACATGAATTCTCATCACTCAACGCTCGACACTCAGTCCCCAATCCTCAATCTTCAATCCTCAATCCTCAATCCTCAGTCCTCAATTCTCAATCCTCATTCTTCAATCCCCAATACCCAATCCTCAACCTTCAATCCTCAATCCTCAATCCTCAATTCTCAACACTCAATCCTCAATCCTCGGACCTCAAGCATCAATACTCAACCCTCAGTCCTCGTCCGCAATCCACAACCCTCAATCCTCAATCCTCAACCTTCAATCATCAATATTCAATCTTCAATCCTCAATCCTCAATCCTCTATCCTCAATCCTCAATTCTGAATGTTCAATCCTCAATACCCAATCCACAATCTTCAATCCTCAAACCTCAATCCTCAATCCTCAATCCTCAATCCTCAATCCTCAATCCTCAAACCTCATTCTTCAATCCTCAATACCAAATCCTCAATCTTCAATCCTCAACACTCAATCCTCAATACGCAATCCTCAATCCAAAATCCTCAATCCTCAATCCTCAGTCCTCAGTCCTCAAATCTCAATCCTCAACCCTCAACCCTCATCCTCAATCCTCAATCCTCGATCCTCAATCCTCAATCCTCAATCTTCAATCCTCAATACTCAATCTTTAATCCTCAATCCTCAGTCCTCAAACCTGAATTCTGAGTCCTCAGTCCTGAATCCTCAACCTTCAGCCCTCAGTCCTCAACAATCAGTTGTCAATCCTCAGTCCTCAATAGAATATCCACAATATACAGCTTTCAATACTCAATACTCAATCTGCAATCTTCAAACCTGTATCCACAGACACCAATTCTCATCACTCAACCCTCAACACTCAGTCCTCAATGTACAACCCTCAATCCTCAATTCTCTATCTTCAATCCTCAATACTGAATCTTCAATCCTAAATCCTCAATCCTCAATCCTCAATCCTCAATCCTCAATCTTCAATCCTCAGTCAGCAATCCTCAATCTTCAATCCTCAATCCTCAATCCTGAATCCTCAACCTTCAGCCCTCAGTCCTCAACAATCAGTTGTCAATCCTCAATCCTCAATACAACATCATCAATTCACTGTTTTCAATACTCAATACTCAATCTGCAATCTTCAAATCTCTATCCACAAGCACCAATGCTCACCACTCAACCCTCAACACTCCGTCCCCAATCCTCAATCCTCAATCCTCATTCTTCAATTCTCAATACCAAATCCCCAATCTTCAATCCTCAATCCTCAATTCGCAATCCTCAATCCTCAATCCTCAATCTTCAACCCTCAATACTCAATCTTCAATCCTCAATCCTCAGTCCTCAAACCTCATTTCTGAATCCTCAATCCTGAATCCTCAACCTTCAGCCCTCAGTCCTGAACAATCAGTTGCCAATCCTCAATCCTCAATAGAATATCCTCAATTCACAGATTTCAATACTCAATACTCAATCTGCAATCTTCAAATCTCTATCCACAAACATCCATTCTCACCACTCAGCCCTCGACACTCAGTCCTCAATGTTCAATCCTCAATCCTCAATTCTCAATCTTGAATCCTCAATACTGAATCATCAATCCTCAATACTCAGTCCTCAATCCTCAATCCTCAATCTTCAATCCTCATTCCCCAATCCTTAATCTTCAATCCTCAATCCTCAACCCTCAATCCTCAATCTTCAATCCTCAATCCTCAATCCTCAATCCTCAATCCTCAATCCTCAATCTTCAATCCTCAATACTCAATCTTCAATCCTCAATCCTCAATCCTCAATCCTCAATCCTCAATCTTCAATCCTCAATACTCTATCTTCAATCCTCAATCCTCAATGCTCAATCCTCAGTCCGCATTCTTCGATCCTCAATACCCAATCCTCAATCTTCAATCCTCGATCCTCAATCCTCAATTCGCAATCCTCAATCCTCAATCCTCAGACCTCAAGCATCAATACCCAACCCTCAGTCCTCGTCATCAATCCACAACCCTCAATCCTCAATCGTGAATCTTCATTCATCAATATTCAACCTTCAATCATCAATCCTCAATCTTCAATCCTCAATCCTCAATCCTCAATCCTCAATCCTCAATCCTCAGTACCCAATCCTCAATCCTCAATCCTCAATCCGCGATCCTCAATCCTCAATCCTCAATCGTCAATTCTCAATCCTCAGTCCTCAAACCTCAATCCTGAATCCTCAATCCTGAATCCTCAATCTTCAGCCCTCAGTCCTCAACAATCAGTTGTCAATCCTCAATCCTCAATAGAATATCACCAATTCACAATTTTCAATACTCAATACTCAATCTGCAATCTTCAAATCTCTATCCACAAACATCAATTCTCATCACTCAACCCTCAACACTCAGTCCCCAATCCTCAATATTCAATCCTCAATCCTCAATCCTCGATCCTCAATTCTCAACCATCAATCCTCAATGCTCAATCTTCATTCCTCAATCCTCAATCTACAATCCTCAATACCCAATCTTCAACTCTCAATCTTCAATCCTCAATCCTCTATCCTCATTCTTCAATCCTCAACACCCAATCCTCAATCTTCAATCCTCAATCCTCAATCCTCAATTCTCAATCCTCAATCCTGAATCCTCAGACCTCAAACATCAATACTCAACCCTCAGTCCTCGTCCGCAATCCACAACCCTCAATCCTCAATCCTCAATCTTCAATCATCAATATTCAATATTCAATCCTCAATCCTCAATCCTCTATCCTCAATCCTCAATCCTGAATGTTCAATCCTCAATACCCAATCCTCAATCTTCAATCCTCAATACTCAATCCTCAATCCTCAATCCTCAATCCTCAGTCCTCAAACCTCAATCCTGAATCCTCAATCCTGAATCCTCAATCTTCAGCCCTCAGTCCTCAACAATCAATTGTTAGTCCTCAATCCTCAATAGAATATACCCAATTCACAGTTTTCGATACTCAATCCCCAATCTTCAATCTTCAAATCTCGATCCACAAACATCAATTCTCATCACTCAAAGCTCGACACTCAGTCCCCAATCCTCAATCTTCAATCCTCAATCATCAATCCTCAATCCTCAATCCTCAATCTTCAATCCTCAATACTCAATCTTCAATCCTCAATCCTCAATCTTCAATCCCCAATACCCAATCCTCAATCTTCAATCCTCAATCCTCAATCCTCAATTCTCAACACTGAATCCTCAATCCTCAGACCTCAAGCATTAATACTCAACCCTCAGTCCTCGTCCGCAATCCACAACCCTCAATCCTCAATCCTCAATCTTCAATCATCAATATTCAATCCTCAATCCTCAATCCTCAATCCTCTATCCTCAATCCTCAATCCTGAAATGTTCAATCCTCAATACCCAATCCTCAATCTTCAATCCTCAATCCTCAATCCTCAATCCTTAATCCTCAATCCTCGATCCTCAATCCTCAATCCTCAATCTTCAATCCTCAATACTCAATCTTTAATCCTCAATCCTCAGTCCTCAAACCTCAATTCTGAGTCCTCAGTCCTGAATCCTCAACCTTCAGCCCTCAGTCCTCAACAATCAGTTGTCAATACTCAGTCCTCAATAGAATATCCTCAATTCACAGCTTTCAATACTTAATACTCAATCTGCAATCTTCAAACCTCTATCCACAGACATCAATTCTCATCACTCAGCACTCAATACTCAGTCCTCAGTGTTCAATCCTCAATCCTCAATTCTCTATCTTCAATCCTCAATACTGAATCTTCAATCCTAAATCCTCAATCCTCAATCCTCAATCCTCAATCCTCAATCTTCAATCCTCAGTCCGCAATCCTCAATCGTCAATCTCCAATCCTGAATTGTCAATCTTCAATCCTCAATCCTCAATCCTCAATCCTCAATCCTCAATCCTCATTCTTCAATCCCCAATACCCAATCCTCAATCTTCAATCCTCAATCCTCAATCCTCAATTCTCAACACTGAATCCTCAATCCTCAGACCTCAAGCATCAATACTCAACCCTCAGTCCTCGTCCGCAATCCACAACCCTCAATCCTCAATCCTCAATCTTCAATCATCAATATTCAATCTTCAATCCTCAATCCTCAATCCTCTATCCTCAATCCTCAATCATGAATGTTCAATCCTCAATACCCAATCCTCAATCTTCAATCCTCAATCCTCAATCCTCAATCCTTAATCCTCAATCCTCGATCCTCAATCCTCAATCCTCAATCTTCAATCTTCAATCCTCAGTCCGCAATCCTCAATCTTCGATCCTCAATCCTCAATCCTGAATCCTCAATCTTCAGCCCTCAGTCCTCAACAATCAGTTGTCAATCCTCAATCCTCAATACAACATCATCAATTCACAGTTTTCAATACTCAATACTCAATCTGCTATCCTCAAATCTCTATCCACAAACACCAATGCTCATCACTCAACTCTCAACACTCCGTCCCCAATCCTCAATCCTCAATCCTCATTCTTCAATCCTCAATCCTCAATCTTCAATCTTCAATCCTCAGTCCGCAATCCTCAATCCTCAATCCTCAGACCTCAAGCATCAATACCCAACCCTCAGTCCTCGTCCTCAATCCTCAATCCTCAATCCTCAATCCTCAATCCTCTAGCTTCAATCCTCAATACTCAACCTTTAATCCTCAATCCTCAGTCCTCAAACCTCAATTCTGAGTCCTCAGTCCTGAATCCTCAACCTTCAGCCCTCAGTCCTCAACAATCAGGTGTCAATCCTCAATCCTCAATAGAATATCACCAATTCACAGTTTTCAATACTCAATACTCAATCTGCAATCTTCAAATCTCTATCCACAAACATCAATTCTCATCACTCAACCCTCAACACTCAGTCCACAATCTTCAATCCTCAATCCTCAATCCTCAATCTTGAATCCTCAATACTCAATCTTCAATCCTGAATCCTCAATCCTCAATCCTCAACACTCAATCCTCAATCGTCAATCCTCAATCCCCAATCCACAATCTTCAATCCTCTATCCTCAATCCTCAATCCTCAATCCTCAATCCTTAAACTTCAATCCTCAATACTCAACCTTCAATATGCAATCCTCAATCCTCAATCCTCAATTCTCAATACTCAATCCTCAATCCTCCATCCTCAATCCTCAATCCTCAATCCTCAATCTTCAATCCTCAGTCCGCAATGCTCAATCTTCAATCCTCAATCCTCAATCCTGGATCCTCAATCTCCAGCCCTCAGTCCTCAACAATCAGTTGTCAATCCCCAATCCTGAATACCACATCATCAATTCACAGTTTTCAATACTCAACACTCAATCTGCAATCTTCAAATCTCTATCCACAAACATCAATTCTCATCACTCATCCCTCAACACTCCGTCTCCAATCCTCAATCTTCAATCCTCAAACCTCAATCCTCAATCCTCACTCCTCAATTTTCAATCCTCAATACTCAATCTTCAATCCTCAACCCTCAATCCTCAATCCTCAAACCTCAATCCTCAATCCTCAACCCTCAATCATCAGTCCTGAAACCTCAATCCCGAATCCTCAATCCTGAATCCGCAAACTTCAGTCCTCAGTCCTCAACAATCAGTTGTCAATCCTCAATCATCAATAGAATATCCTCAATTCACAGTTATCAATACTCAATCCCCATTCTTCAGTCGTCAAATCTCAATCCACAAACATCAATCCTCATCACTCAACCCTCAACACTCAGTCCTCAATCTTCAATCCCCAATCCTCAATCCTCAATCCTCAACCTTGAATCCTCAATACTCAATCTTCAATCCTCAATGCTCAATTCCCAATCCTCAACACTCAATCCTCAATCCTCAATCCTCAATTCTCAATCATCAATACTCAATCCACAAACATCAATTCTCATCACTCAACGCTCAACACTCAGTCCTCAATCTTCAATCCTCAATCCTCAATCCTCAATCCTCAACCTTGAATCCTCAATACTCAATCTTCAATCCTCAATCCTCAATTCCCAATCCTCAACACTCAATCTTCAATCCTCAATCCTCAATTCTCAATCATCAATACTCAATCCTCAATCGTCAATCCTCAATCCTCAATCCTCAATCTTCAATCCTCAATACTCAATCTTCAATACTCAATCCTCAATCCTCAATCCTCAATCCTCAATCCTCAATCCTCAATCCTCAATCCCCAATCCCAATTCCTCAATCCTCAATCCTCAATCGTCAATCCTCAATCCTCAATCTTCAATCCTCAATACTCAATCTTCAATCCTCAATCCTCAATCCTCAATCCTCAATCCTCAATCCTCAATCCTCAATCTTCAATCCTCAATACTCAATCTTCAACCCTCAATCTTCAATCCTCAATCCTCTATCCTCATTCTTCAATCCTCAACACCCAATCCTCAGTCTTCAATCCTCAATCCTCAATCCTCAATTCTCAATCCACAATCCTCAATCCTCAATCCTCAGACCTCAAACGTCAATACTCTACCCTCAGTCCTCGTCCGCAATCCACAACCCTCAATCCTCAATCCTCAATCTTCAATCATCACTATTCAATCTTCAATCCTCAATCCTCTATCCTCAATCCTCAATCCTGAATGTTCAATCCTCAATACCCAATCCTCAATCTCCAATCCTCAATACTCAATCCTCAATCCTCAATCCTCAATCCTCAGTCCTCAATCCCCAATTCTCAACCGTCAATCCTCAATCCTCAGACCTCAAACATCAATACTCAGACCTCAGCCCTCGTCCGCAATCCACAACCCTGAATCCTCAATCCTCAATCTTCAATCATCAATATTCAACATTCAATCCTCAATCCTCAATCTTCAATCCTCAATACTCAATCTTCAATACTCAATCCTCAATCCTCAATCCTCAATCCTCAATCCTCAATCCTCAATCCCCAATCCCAATTCCTCAATCCTCAATCCTCAATCCTCAATCGTCAATCCTCAATCCTCAATCTTCAATCCTCAATACTCAATCTTCAATCCTCAATCCTCAATTCTCTATCCTGAATCATCAATCCTCAATCCTCAATACTCAACCCTCAATCCTCAGTCCAGAAACATCAATACCGAATCCTCAATCCTGAATCCTCAATCTTCAGCCCTTAGTCCTCAACAATCAATTGTCAATCCTCAATCCTCAATAGAATATCCTCAATTCACAGTTTTCAATACTCAATCCCCATTCTTCAATCTTCAAATCTAAATCCACAAACATCAATTCTCATCACTCAACCCTCAACACTCAGTCCTCTATCTTCAATCCTCAATCCTAAATCCTCAATCTTCAATCCTCAATACTCAATCTGCAATCCTCAATCCTCAATCCTCAATCCTCAATCCTAATTCGTCACTCCTCAATACCCAATCCTCAATCTTCAATCCTCAATCCTCGATCCTCAATTCTCAATCCTTAATCCTCAATCCTCAATCCTCAATCTTCGATCCTCAATACTCAATCTTCAATACTCAATCCTCAATCCTCAATCCTCTATCCTCAATCCTCAATGGTCAATCCTCAATCGTCAATCCTCAATTCCCAATCCTCAATCTTCAATCCTCAATCCTCAATCTTCAATCCTTGATCCTCAATCCTCAATCCCCAATCCTCAATCTTCAATACTCAATCTTCAATCCTCAATCCTCAATCCTCAGTCCTCAATCCTCAATCCTCATTCTTCAATCCTCAACACCCAATCCTCAATCTTCAATCCTCAATCCTCAATCCTCAATCCTCAATCCTCAATCCTCAATCCTCAAACCACAATCGTCAATCTTCAGCCCTCAGTCCTCAACAATCAGTTGTCAATCCTCAATCCTCAACACAACATCATCAATTCACAGTTTTCAATACTCGATACTCAATCTGCAATCTTCAAATCTCTATACACGAACATCAATCCTCATCACTCAACCCTCAACACTCCGTCCCCAACCCTCAATATTCAATCCTCAATCCTCAATCCTCAATCCTCAATCATCAATCGTCAATACTCAATCTTCAATCCTCAATCCTCAATCCTCAATCCTCAATCCTCAATCCTCAATCCTCAATCGTCAATCTTCATCCCTCAGTCCTCAACAATCAGTTGTCAATCCTCAATCGTCAATAGAATATCACCAATTCACAGCTTTCAATACTCAATACTCAATCTGCAATCTTCAAATCTCTATCCACAAACGTCAATTCTCATCACTCAACTCTCAACACTCCGTCCCCAATCCTCAATCCTCAATCCTCATTCTTCAATCCTCAATACCAAATCCTCAATCTTCAATCCTCAATCCTCAATTCGCAATCCTCAATCCTCAATCCTCAGACCTCAAGCATCAATACCCAACCCTCAGTCCTCGTCCTCAATCCTCAATCCTCAATCCTCAATCCTCAATCCTCTAGCTTCAATCCTCAATACTCAACCTTTAATCCTCAATCCTCAGTCCTCAAACCTCAATTCTGAGTCCTCAGTCCTGAATCCTCAACCTTCAGCCCTCAGTCCTCAACAATCAGGTGTCAATCCTCAATCCTCAATAGAATATCACCAATTCACAGTTTTCAATACTCAATACTCAATCTGCAATCTTCAAATCTCTATCCACAAACATCAATTCTCATCACTCAACCCTCAACACTCAGTCCACAATCTTCAATCCTCAATCCTCAATCCTCAATCTTGAATCCTCAATACTCAATCTTCAATCCTGAATCCTCAATCCTCAATCCTCAACACTCAATCCTCAATCGTCAATCCTCAATCCCCAATCCACAATCTTCAATCCTCTATCCTCAATCCTCAATCCTCAATCCTCAATCCTCAAACTTCAATCCTCAATACTCAACCTTCAATATGCAATCCTCAATCCTCAATCCTCAATTCTCAATACTCAATCGTCAATCTTCAATCCCCAATACTCAATCTTCAATCCTCAGTCCTCAATCCTCAATCCTCAATCCTCATTCTTCAATCCTCAATACCCAATCCTCAATCTTCAATCCTCAATCCTCAATCCTCAAATCTCAATCCTCAATCCCCAGTCCTCAGTCCTCAAACCTCAATCCTCAACCCTCAGCCCTCATCCTCAATCCTCAATCCTCAATCCTCAATCCTCAATCCTCTATCTTCAATCCTCAATACTCAACCTTTAATCCTCAATCCTCAGTCCTCAAACCTCAATTCTGAGTCCTCAGTCCTGAATCCTCAACCTTCAGCCCTCAGTCCTCAACAATCAGGTGTCAATCCTCAATCCTCAATAGAATATCACCAATTCACAGTTTTCAATACTCAATACTCAATCTGCAATCTTCAAATCTCTATCCACAAACATCAATTCTCTTCACTCAATCCTCAACACTCAGTCCCCAATCCTCAATATTCAATCCTCAATCCTCAATCCTCGATCCTCAATCCTCAACCTTCAATCCTCAATGCTCAATCTTCAATCCTCAATCCTCAATACTCAATCCTCAATTCTCAATCCTCAATCGTCAATCTTGAATCCTCTATACTCAATCTTCGATCGTCAGTCCTCAATCCTCAATCCTCAGTCCTCAGTCCTCAATCCTCAATTCTCAATCCTCAATCCTCAATCCTCCATCCTCAATCCTCAATCCTCAATCCTCAATCTTCAATCCTCAGTCCGCAATGCTCAATCTTCAATCCTCAATCCTCAATCCTGGATCCTCAATCTCCAGCCCTCAGTCCTCAACAATCAGTTGTCAATCCCCAATCCTGAATACCACATCATCAATTCACAGTTTTCAATACTCAACACTCAATCTGCAATTTTCAAATCTCTATCCACAAACATCAATTCTCATCACTCATCCCTCAACACTCCGTCTCCAATCCTCAATCTTCAATCCTCAATCCTCAATCCTCAATCCTCACTCCTCAATTTTCAATCCTCAATACTCAATCTTCAATCCTCAACCCTCAATCCTCAATCCTCAATACTCAATCCTCAATCCTCAACCCTCAATCATCAGTCCTGAAACCTCAATCCCGAATCCTCAATCCTGAATCCGCAAACTTCAGTCCTCAGTCCTCAACAATCAGTTGTCAATCCTCAATCATCAATAGAATATCCTCAATTCACAGTTATCAATACTCAATCCCCATTCTTCAGTCGTCAAATCTCAATCCACAAACATCAATCCTCATCACTCAACCCTCAACACTCAGTCCTCAATCTTCAATCCCCAATCCTCAATCCTCAATCCTCAACCTTGAATCCTCAATACTCAATCTTCAATCCTCAATGCTCAATTCCCAATCCTCAACACTCAATCCTCAATCCTCAATCCTCAATTCTCAATCATCAATACTCAATCCACAAACATCAATTCTCATCACTCAACGCTCAACACTCAGTCCTCAATCTTCAATCCTCAATCCTCAATCCTCAATCCTCAACCTTGAATCCTCAATACTCAATCTTCAATCCTCAATCCTCAATTCCCAATCCTCAACACTCAATCTTCAATCCTCAATCCTCAATTCTCAATCATCAATACACAATCCTCAATCGTCAATCCTCAATCCTCAATCCTCAATCTTCAATCCTCAATACTCAATCTTCAATACTCAATCCTCAATCCTCAATCCTCAATCCTCAATCCTCAATCCTCAATCCCCAATCCCAATTCCTCAATCCTCAATCCTCAATCGTCAATCCTCAATCCTCAATCTTCAATCCTCAATACTCAATCTTCAATCCTCAATCCTCAATCCTCAATCCTCAATCCTCAATCCTCAATCCTCAATCTTCAATCCTCAATACTCAATCTTCAACCCTCAATCTTCAATCCTCAATCCTCTATCCTCATTCTTCAATCCTCAACACCCAATCCTCAGTCTTCAATCCTCAATCCTCAATCCTCAATTCTCAATCCACAATCCTCAATCCTCAATCCTCAGACCTCAAACGTCAATACTCTACCCTCAGTCCTCGTCCGCAATCCACAACCCTCAATCCTCAATCCTCAATCTTCAATCATCAATATTCAATCTTCAATCCTCAATCCTCTATCCTCAATCCTCAATCCTGAATGTTCAATCCTCAATACCCAATCCTCAATCTCCAATCCTCAATACTCAATCCTCAATCCTCAATCCTCAATCCTCAGTCCTCAATCCCCAATTCTCAACCGTCAATCCTCAATCCTCAGACCTCAAACATCAATACTCAGACCTCAGCCCTCGTCCGCAATCCACAACCCTCAATCCTCAATCCTCAATCTTCAATCATCAATATTCAACATTCAATCCTCAATCCTCAATCTTCAATCCTCAATACTCAATCTTCAATACTCAATCCTCAATCCTCAATCCTCAATCCTCAATCCTCAATCCTCAATCCCCAATCCCAATTCCTCAATCCTCAATCCTCAATCCTCAATCGTCAATCCTCAATCCTCAATCTTCAATCCTCAATACTCAATCTTCAATCCTCAATCCTCAATTCTCTATCCTGAATCCTCAATCCTCAATCCTCAATACTCAACCCTCAATCCTCAGTCCAGAAACATCAATACCGAATCCTCAATCCTGAATCCTCAATCTTCAGCCCTTAGTCCTCAACAATCAATTGTCAATCCTCAATCCTCAATAGAATATCCTCAATTCACAGTTTTCAATACTCAATCCCCATTCTTCAATCTTCAAATCTAAATCCACAAACATCAATTCTCATCACTCAACCCTCAACACTCAGTCCTCTATCTTCAATCCTCAATCCTAAATCCTCAATCTTCAATCCTCAATACTCAATCTGCAATCCTCAATCCTCAATCCTCAATCCTCAATCCTAATTCGTCACTCCTCAATACCCAATCCTCAATCTTCAATCCTCAATCCTCGATCCTCAATTCTCAATCCTTAATCCTCAATCCTCAATCCTCAATCTTCGATCCTCAATACTCAATCTTCAATACTCAATCCTCAATCCTCAATCCTCTATCCTCAATCCTCAATGGTCAATCCTCAATCGTCAATCCTCAATTCCCAATCCTCAATCTTCAATCCTCAATCCTCAATCTTCAATCCTTGATCCTCAATCCTCAATCCCCAATCCTCAATCTTCAATACTCAATCTTCAATCCTCAATCCTCAATCCTCAGTCCTCAATCCTCAATCCTCATTCTTCAATCCTCAACACCCAATCCTCAATCTTCAATCCTCAATCCTCAATCCTCAATCCTCAATCCTCAATCCTCAATCCTCAAACCACAATCGTCAATCTTCAGCCCTCAGTCCTCAACAATCAGTTGTCAATCCTCAATCCTCAACACAACATCATCAATTCACAGTTTTCAATACTCGATACTCAATCTGCAATCTTCAAATCTCTATACACGAACATCAATCCTCATCACTCAACCCTCAACACTCCGTCCCCAACCCTCAATATTCAATCCTCAATCCTCAATCCTCAATCCTCAATCATCAATCGTCAATACTCAATCTTCAATCCTCAATCCTCAATCCTCAATCCTCAATCCTCAATCCTCAATCCTCAATCGTCAATCTTCAGCCCTCAGTCCTCAACAATCAGTTGTCAATCCTCAATCGTCAATAGAATATCACCAATTCACAGCTTTCAATACTCAATACTCAATCTGCAATCTTCAAATCTCTATCCACAAACGTCAATTCTCATCACTCAACCCTCAACACTCAGTCCCCAATCCTCAATATTCAATCCTCAATCCTCAATCCTCAATCCTCAATCCTCAACCTTCAATCCTCAATGCTCAATCTTCAATCCTCAATCCTCAATCCTCAGTCCTCAATCCTCAATCCCCAATCCGCATTCTTCAATCTTCAATACCCAATCCTCAATCTTCAATCCTCAATCCTCAATCCTCACTTCTCAATCCTCAATCCTCAGTCCTGAGTCCTCAGACCTCAATCCTCAACCCTCAGCCCTCATCCTCAATCCTCAATCCTCGATCCTCAATCCTCAATCCTCAATCTTCAATCCTCAATACTCAATCTTTAATCCTCAATCCTCAGTCCTCAAACCTCAATTCTGAGTACTCAGTCCTGAATACTCAACCTTCAGCCCTCAGTCCTCAACAATCAGTTGCCAATCCTCAGTCCTCAATAGAATATCCTCAATTCACAGCTTTCAATACTCAATACTCAATCTGCATTCTTCAAATCTCAATCCACAAACATCAATTCTCATAACTCAACCCTCAACACTCAGTCCTCAATGTTCAGTCCTCAATCCTCAATTCTCAATATTCAATCCTCAATTCTGAATCTTCAATCCTAATTCCTCAATCCTCAATTCTCAATCCTCAATCCTCAATCTTCAATCCTCAGTCCCCAAACCTCAATCTTCAATCCTCAATCCTCAATCCTGAATCCTCAATCTTCAGCACTCAGTCTTCAACAATCAGTTGTCAATCCTCAATCCTCAACACAACATCACCAATGCACAGTTTTCAATACTCAATACTCAATCTGCAATCTTCAAATCTCTATCCACAAGCATCAATTCTCATCACTCAACCCTCAACCCTCCGTCCCCAATCCTCAATCTTCAATCCTCAATCCTCAATCCTCAATCCTCAATCCTCAATTTTCAATCCTCAATACTCAATCTTCAATCCTCAATCCTCAATCCTCAATCCTCAATCCCCAATCATCAATCCTCAATCCTCAATCCTCAGCCCTGAAACCTCAATCCCGAATCCTCAATCCTGAATCCGCAAACCTCAGTCCTCAGTCCTCAATCCTCAGACCTCATGCATCAATACTCAACCCTCAGTCCTCGTCCGCAATCCACAACCCTCAATCCTCAATCCTCAATCTTCAATCATCAATATTCAATCTTCAATCCTCAATCCTCAATCCTCAATCCTCTATCCTCAATCCTCAATCCTCAATCCCAAATCCTTAATCCTCAATCCTCAATCCTCAACCCACAATCCTCAGTCCTGATACCTCAATACCGAATCCTCAATCCTGAATCCTCAATCCTCAGCCCTCAGTCCTCAACAATCAATTGTCAATCCTCAATCCTCAATAGAATATCTTCAATTCACCGTTTTCGATGCTCAATCCCCATTCTTCAATCTTCAAAACTCAATTCTCATACATCAATTATCATCACTCAACCCTCAACACTCAGTCCTCAATCTTCAATCGTCAATCCTAAATCCGCAATCTTCAATCCTCAATACTCAACATTCAATCCTCAACCCTCAATCCTCAATCCTCAATGCTCAATCCTCAATCGTCAATCCTCAATCCCCAATCCTCAATCTTCAATCCTCTATCCACAATCCTCAATCCTCAATCCTCAATCCTCAATCTTCAATACTCAATACTCAATCTTCAATCCTCAATCCTCAATCCTCAGTGCTCAATCCTCAATCCTCGATCCTCAATCCTCAATCTTCAATCCTCAATACTCAATCTGCAATCCTCAATCCTCAATCATCAATCCTAATTCGTCACTCCTCAATACCCAATCCTCAATCTGCAATCCTCAATTCTCAATCCTCAATCCTCAATCCTCAATCCTCAATCCTCAATCCTCAATCTTCAATCCTCAATCCTCAATCCTCAATTCTCAATCCTCAATCCTCAATCCTCAATCCTCAATACTCAACCCTCAATCCTCAGTCCAGAAACATCAATACCGAATCCTCAATCCTGAATCCTCAATCTTCAGCCCTTAGTCCTCAACAATCAATTGTCAATCCTCAATCCTCAATAGAATATCCTCAATTCACAGTTTTCAATACTCAATCCCCATTCTTCAATCTTCAAATCTAAATCCACAAACATCAATTCTCATCACTCAACCCTCAACACTCAGTCCTCTATCTTCAATCCTCAATCCTAAATCCTCAATCTTCAATCCTCAATACTCAATCTGCAATCCTCAATCTTCGATACTCAATACTCAATCTTCAATCCTCAATCCTCAATCCTCAGTCCACAATCCTCAATCCTCAATCCTCAATCCTCAATCTTCTATCCTCAATACTCAATCTGCAATCCTCAATCCTCAATCCTCAATCCTCAAACCTAATTCGTCACTCCTCGAAACCCAGTCCTCAATCTTCAATCCTCAATCCTCAATCATCAATTCTCAATCCTCAACCCTCAATCCTCAATCCTCGATCTTCAATCCTCAATACTCAATCTTCAATACTCAATCCTCAATCCTCAATCCTCAATCCTCAATCCTCAATCCTGAATCCCAAATCCTCAATCCTCAATCCTCAATCCTCAACCCTGAATACTCAGTCCTGAAACATCAATACCGAATACTCAATACTGAATCCTCAATCTTCAGCCCTCAGTCCTCAGCAATCAATCGTCAATCCTTAATCCTCAATCGAATATCCTCAATTCACAGTTTTCAATTCTCAATCCCCATTCTTCAATCTTCAAATCTCAATCCACAAGCATCAATTCTCATCACACAACCCTCAACACTCGGTCCTCAATCTTCAATCCTCAATCCTAAATCCTCAATCTTCCATCCTCAATACTCAATCTTCAATCCTCAATCCTCAATTCTCAGTCCTCAATACTCAATCCACAATCGTTAATTCTCAATTCCCAATCCTCAATCTTCAATACTCAATCCACAATCTTCAATCCTTAATCCTCAATCCTCAATCCCCAATCCTCAATCTTCAATCCTCAATACTCAATCTTCAATCCTCAATCATCAATCCTCAATCCTCAAACCTCAATCCTCAATCCTCAACCTTCAATCCTCAATACTCAGTTTTCGACCCTCAATCTTCAATCCTCAATCCTCAATCCTCAATCCTCATTCCTCAATCCTCAACACCCAATCCTCAATCTGCAATCCTCAATCCTCAATCCTCAATTCTCAATCCTCATTCCTCAATCCTCAGACCTCAAACATCAATACTCAACCCTCTGCCCTCGTCCGCAATCCACAACCCTCAATCCTCAATCCTCAATCTTCAATCATCAATATTCAATCTTCAATCTTCAATACTCAATCCTCTATCCTCAATCCTCAATCCTGAATGTTCAGTCCTCAATACCCAATCCTCAATCTTCAATCCTCAGTACTCAATCCTCAAACCTCCATCCTCGAATCCTCAGTCCTGAAACCTCAATCCTGAATCCTCAATCCTGAAACCTCAATCTTTAGCCCTCAGTCCTCGACGATCAATTGTCAGTCCTCAATCCTCAATAGAATATACCCAATTCGCAGTTTTCAATACTCAATCCCCAATCTTCAATTTTCAAATCTCAATCCACAAACGTCAATTCTCATCACTCAACGCTCAACACTCAGTCCCCAATCCTCAATCTTCAATGCTCAATCCTCAATCCTCAATCCTCAATCCTCAATCTTCAATCCTCAATACTCAATCTTCAACCCTCAATCTTCAATCTTCAATCCTCAATATTCAATCCTGAATCGTCAATCCTCAATCCTCAATCCTCAATCTTCAATCCTCAATACTCAATCTTCAATCATCAATCCTCAGTCCTGAATCCTCAATCCTCAATCCTCAATCCTCAATCCTCAATGTTCAATCCTCAATACTCAATCTTCAACCCTCAATCTTCAATCCTCAATCCTCTATCCTCATTCTTCAATCCTCAACACCCAATCCTCAATCTTCAATCCTCAATCCTCAATCCTCAATTCTCAATCCTCAATCCTCAATCCTCAGACCTCAAACATCAATACTCAACCCTCAGTTCTCGTCCGCAATCCACAAACCTCAATCCTCAATCCTCAATCTTCAATCTTCAATCCTCAATCCTCAATCCTCTATCCTCAACCCTCAATCCTGAATGTTCAATCCTCAATACCCAATCCTCAATCTTCAATCCTCAATACTCAATCCTCAATCCTCAATCCTCAATCCTCAGTCCTCAATCCTCAATTCTCAATCCTCAATCCTCAATCCTCAGACCTCAAACATCAATACTCAACCCTCAGCCCTCGTCCGCAATCCACAACCCTCAATCCTCAATCCTCAATCGTCAAACATCAATCCTCAGTCCTCAATCCTCAATACTCAATCCTCAATCCTCAATCCTCAATCCTCAATCTTCAATCCTCAATCCTCAATCCTCAATCCTCAATCCTCAATCCTCAATCGTCAATCCTCAATTCCCAATCCTCAATCTTCAATCCTCAATCCTCAATCTTCAATCCTTGATCCTCAATCCTCAATCCCCAAGCCTCAATCTTCAATACTCAATCTTCAATCCTCAATCCTCAATCCTCAGTCCTCAATCCTCAATCCTCATTCTTCAATCCTCAACACCCAATCCTCAATCTTCAATCCTCAATCCTCAATCCTCAATTCTCAATCCTCAGTCCTCAATCCTCAGACCTCAAGCATCAATACTCAACCCTCAGTCCTCGTCCGCAATCCACAACCCTCAATCCTCAATCCTCAATCTTCAATCATCAATATTCAATCTTCAATCCTCAATCCTCAATCCTCAATTCTCAATCCGCAATACTCAATCCTCAATCGTCAATCCTCAATCCTGAATCCTCAACCTTCAACCTCAATACTCAATCGTCAATACTCAATCCTCAATCCTCAATCCTCAATCCTCAATACTCAATCCTCAATCCCAAATGCTTAATCCTCAATCCTCAATCCTCAACCCACAATCCTCAGTCCTGATACCGCAATACCGAATCCTCAATCCTGAATCCTCAATCCTCAGCCCTCAGTCCTCAACAATCAATTGTCAATCCTCAATCCTCAATAGAATATCTTCAATTCACAGTTTTCAATACTCAATCCCCATTCTTCAATCTTCAAATCTCAATCCACAAACATCAATTATCATCACTCAACCCTCAACACTCAGTCCTCAATCTTCAATCGTCAATCCTAAATCCGCAATCTTCAATCCTCAATACTCAACATTCAATCCTCAACCCTCAATCCTCAATCCTCTATGCTCAATCCTCAATCGTCAATCCTCAATACCCAATCCTCAATCTTCAATCCTCAATCCTCAATATTCAATCCTGAATCGTCAATTCTCAATCCTCAATTCCCAATTCTCAATTCTCAATACTCAATCTTCAATCCTCAATCCTCAATCCTCAATTCTCAACACTGAATCCTCAATCCTCAGACCTCAAGCATCAATACTCAACCCTCAGTCCTCGTCCGCAATCCACAACCCTCAATCCTCAATCCTCAATCTTCAATCATCAATATTCAATCTTCAATCCTCAATCCTCAATCCTCTATCCTCAATCCTCAATCCTGAATGTTCAATCCTCAATACCCAATCCTCAATCTTCAATCCTCAATCCTCAATCCTCCATCCTTAATCCTCAATCCTCGATCCTCAATCCTCAATCCTCAATCTTCAATCTTCAATCCTCAGTCCGCAATCCTCAATCTTCGATCCTCAATCCTCAATCCTGAATCCTCAATCTTCAGCCCTCAGTCCTCAACAATCAGTTGTCAATCCTCAATCCTCAATACAACATCATCAATTCACAGTTTTCAATACTCAATACTCAATCTGCTATCCTCAAATCTCTATCCACAAACACCAATGCTCATCACTCAACTCTCAACACTCCGTCCCCAATCCTCAATCCTCAATCCTCATTCTTCAATCCTCAATACCAAATCCTCAATCTTCAATCCTCAATCCTCAATTCGCAATCCTCAATCCTCAATCCTCAGACCTCAAGCATCAATACCCAACCCTCAGTCCTCGTCCTCAATCCTCAATCCTCAATCCTCAATCCTCAATCCTCTATCTTCAATCCTCAATACTCAACCTTTAATCCTCAATCCTCAGTCCTCAAACCTCAATTCTGAGTCCTCAGTCCTGAATCCTCAACCTTCAGCCCTCAGTCCTCAACAATCAGGTGTCAATCCTCAATCCTCAATAGAATATCACCAATTCACAGTTTTCAATACTCAATACTCAATCTGCAATCTTCAAATCTCTATCCACAAACATCAATTCTCATCACTCAACCCTCAACACTCAGTCCACAATCTTCAATCCTCAATCCTCAATCCTCAATCTTGAATCCTCAATACTCAATCTTCAATCCTGAATCCTCAATCCTCAATCCTCAACACTCAATCCTCAATCGTCAATCCTCAATCCCCAATCCACAATCTTCAATCCTCTATCCTCAATCCTCAATCCTCAATCCTCAATCCTCAAACTTCAATCCTCAATACTCAACCTTCAATATGCAATCCTCAATCCTCAATCCTCAATTCTCAATACTCAATCGTCAATCTTCAATCCCCAATACTCAATCTTCAATCCTCAGTCCTCAATCCTCAATCCTCAATCCTCATTCTTCAATCCTCAATACCCAATCCTCAATCTTCAATCCTCAATCCTCAATCCTCAAATCTCAATCCTCAATCCCCAGTCCTCAGTCCTCAAACCTCAATCCTCAACCTTCAGCCCTCATCCTCAATCCTCAATCCTCAATCCTCAATCCTCAATCTTCAATCCTCAATACTCAATCTTCAATCCTCAATCCTCAATCCTCAATCCTCAATCCTCAATCTTCAATCCTCAATACTCTATCTTCAATCCTCAATCTTCAATCCTCAATCCTCTATCCTCATTCTTCAATCCTCAACACCCAATCCTCAGTCTTCAATCCTCAATCCTCAATCCTCAATTCTCAATCCACAATCCTCAATCCTCAATCCTCAGACCTCAAACGTCAATACTCTACCCTCAGTCCTCGTCCGCAATCCACAACCCTCAATCCTCAATCCTCAATCTTCAATCATCAATATTCAATCTTCAATCCTCAATCCTCTATCCTCAATCCTCAATCCTGAATGTTCAATCCTCAATACCCAATCCTCAATCTCCAATCCTCAATACTCAATCCTCAATCCTCAAT
Source organism: Calliopsis andreniformis (assembly GCF_051401765.1). NCBI lineage: Eukaryota > Metazoa > Arthropoda > Insecta > Hymenoptera > Andrenidae > Calliopsis > Calliopsis andreniformis. The sequence continues at coordinate 389,299 of NW_027480701.1, read as the reverse complement.
CCTCAATCCTCAGTCCTCAATCCCCAATTCTCAACCGTCAATCCTCAATCCTCAGACCTCAAACATCAATACTCAGACCTCAGCCCTCGTCCGCAATCCACAACCCTCAATCCTCAATCCTCAATCTTCAATCATCAATATTCAACATTCAATCCTCAATCCTCAATCTTCAATCCTCAATACTCAATCTTCAATACTCAATCCTCAATCCTCAATCCTCAATCCTCAATCCTCAATCCTCAATCCCCAATCCCAATTCCTCAATCCTCAATCCTCAATCCTCAATCGTCAATCCTCAATCCTCAATCTTCAATCCTCAATACTCAATCTTCAATCCTCAATCCTCAATTCTCTATCCTGAATCCTCAATCCTCAATCCTCAATACTCAACCCTCAATCCTCAGTCCAGAAACATCAATACCGAATCCTCAATCCTGAATCCTCAATCTTCAGCCCTTAGTCCTCAACAATCAATTGTCAATCCTCAATCCTCAATAGAATATCCTCAATTCTCAGTTTTCAATACTCAATCCCCATTCTTCAATCTTCAAATCTAAATCCACAAACATCAATTCTCATCACTCAACCCTCAACACTCTGTCCTCTATCTTCAATCCTCAATCCTAAATCCTCAATCTTCAATCCTCAATACTCAATCTGCAATCCTCAATCCTCAATCCTCAATCCTCAATCCTAATTCGTCACTCCTCAATACCCAATCCTCAATCTTCAATCCTCAATCCTCGATCCTCAATTCTCAATCCTTAATACTCAATCCTCAATCCTCAATCTTCGATCCTCAATACTCAATCTTCAATACTCAATCCTCAATCCTCAATCCTCTATCCTCAATCCTCAATCGTCAATCCTCAATCGTCAATCCTCAATTCCCAATCCTCAATCTTCAATACTCAATCCTCAATCTTCAATCCTTGATCCTCAATCCTCAATCCCCAATCCTCAATCTTCAATACTCAATCTTCAATCCTCAATCCTCAATCCTCAGTCCTCAATCCTCAATCCTCAATCCTCTATCCTCATTCTTCAATCCTCAACACCCAATCCTCAATCTTCAATCCTCAATCCTCAATCCTCAATTCTCAATCCTCAATCCTGAATCCTCAGACCTCAAACATCAATACTCAACCCTCAGTCCTCGTCCGCAATCCACAACCCTCAATCCTCAATCCTCAATCTTCAATCATCAATATTCAATATTCAATCCTCAATCCTCAATCCTCTATCCTCAATCCTCAATCCTGAATGTTCAATCCTCAATACCCAATCCTCAATCTTCAATCCTCAATACTCAATCCTCAATCCTCAATCCTCAATCCTCAGTCCTCAAACCTCAATCCTGAATCCTCAATCCTGAATCCTCAATCTTCAGCCCTCAGTCCTCAACAATCAATTGTTAGTCCTCAATCCTCAATAGAATATACCCAATTCACAGTTTTCGATACTCAATCCCCAATCTTCAATCTTCAAATCTCGATCCACAAACATCAATTCTCATCACTCAAAGCTCGACACTCAGTCCCCAATCCTCAATCTTCAATCCTCAATCATCAATCCTCAATCCTCAATCCTCAATCTTCAATCCTCAATACTCAATCTTCAATCCTCAATCCTCAATCTTCAATCCCCAATACCCAATCCTCAATCTTCAATCCTCAATCCTCAATCCTCAATTCTCAACACTGAATCCTCAATCCTCAGACCTCAAGCATTAATACTCAACCCTCAGTGCTCGTCCGCAATCCACAACCCTCAATCCTCAATCCTCAATCTTCAATCATCAATATTCAATCCTCAATCCTCAATCCTCAATCCTCTATCCTCAATCCTCAATCCTGAAATGTTCAATCCTCAATACCCAATCCTCAATCTTCAATCCTCAATCCTCAATCCTCAATCCTTAATCCTCAATCCTCGATCCTCAATCCTCAATCCTCAATCTTCAATCCTCAATACTCAATCTTTAATCCTCAATCCTCAGTCCTCAAACCTCAATTCTGAGTCCACAGTCCTGAATCCTCAACCTTCAGCCCTCAGTCCTCAACAATCAGTTGTCAATACTCAGTCCTCAATAGAATATCCTCAATTCACAGCTTTCAATACTTAATACTCAATCTGCAATCTTCAAACCTCTATCCACAGACATCAATTCTCATCACTCAACACTCAATACTCAGTCCTCAGTGTTCAATCCTCAATCCTCAATTCTCTATCTTCAATCCTCAATACTGAATCTTCAATCCTAAATCCTCAATCCTCAATCCTCAATCCTCAATCCTCAATCTTCAATCCTCAGTCCGCAATCCTCAATCGTCAATCTCCAATCCTGAATTGTCAATCTTCAATCCTCAATCCTCAATCCTCAATCCTCAATCCTCAATCCTCATTCTTCAATCCCCAATACCCAATCCTCAATCTTCAATCCTCAATCCTCAATCCTCAATTCTCAACACTGAATCCTCAATCCTCAGACCTCAAGCATCAATACTCAACCCTCAGTCCTCGTCCGCAATCCACAACCCTCAATCCTCAATCCTCAATCTTCAATCATCAATATTCAATCTTCAATCCTCAATCCTCAATCCTCTATCCTCAATCCTCAATCCTGAATGTTCAATCCTCAATACCCAATCCTCAATCTTCAATCCTCAATCCTCAATCCTCAATCCTTAATCCTCAATCCTCGATCCTCAATCCTCAATCCTCAATCTTCAATCTTCAATCCTCAGTCCGCAATCCTCAATCTTCGATCCTCAATCCTCAATCCTGAATCCTCAATCTTCAGCCCTCAGTCCTCAACAATCAGTTGTCAATCCTCAATCCTCAATACAACATCATCAATTCACAGTTTTCAATACTCAATACTCAATCTGCTATCCTCAAATCTCTATCCACAAACACCAATGCTCATCACTCAACTCTCAACACTCCGTCCCCAATCCTCAATCCTCAATCCTCATTCTTCAATCCTCAATACCAAATCCTCAATCTTCAATCCTCAATCCTCAATTCGCAATCCTCAATCCTCAATCCTCAGACCTCAAGCATCAATACCCAACCCTCAGTCCTCGTCCTCAATCCTCAATCCTCAATCCTCAATCCTCAATCCTCTATCTTCAATCCTCAATACTCAACCTTTAATCCTCAATCCTCAGTCCTCAAACCTCAATTCTGAGTCCTCAGTCCTGAATCCTCATCCTTCAGCCCTCAGTCCTCAACAATCAGGTGTCAATCCTCAATCCTCAATAGAATATCACCAATTCACAGTTTTCAATACTCAATACTCAATCTGCAATCTTCAAATCTCTATCCACAAACATCAATTCTCATCACTCAACCCTCAACACTCAGTCCACAATCTTCAATCCTCAATCCTCAATCCTCAATCTTGAATCCTCAATACTCAATCTTCAATCCTGAATCCTCAATCCTCAATCCTCAACACTCAATCCTCAATCGTCAATCCTCAATCCCCAATCCACAATCTTCAATCCTCTATCCTCAATCCTCAATCCTCAATCCTTAATCCTCAAACTTCAATCCTCAATCCTCAATCTTCAATCCTCAATACTCAATCTTCAATCCTCAATCCTCAATCCTCAATCCTCAATCCTCAATCCTCAATCCTCAATCTTCAATCCTCAATACTCAATCTTCAACCCTCAATCTTCAATCCTCAATCCTCTATCCTCATTCTTCAATCCTCAACACCCAATCCTCAATCTTCAATCCTCAATCCTCAATCCTCAATTCTCAATCCACAGTCCTCAATCCTCATTCCTCAGACCTCAAACATCAATACTCTACCCTCAGTCCTCGTCCGCAATCCACAACCCTCAATCCTCAATCCTCAATTTTCAATCATCAATATTCAATCTTCAATCCTCAATCCTCAATACTCTATCCTCAATCCTCAATCCTGAATGTTCATTCCTCAATACCCAATCCTCAATCTCCAATCCTCAATACTCAGTCCTCAATCCTAAATCCTCAATCCTCAGACCTCAATCCTCAATTCTCAATCCTCAATCCTCAATCCTCAGACCTCAAACATCAATACTCAACCCTCAGCCCTCGTCCGCAATCCACAACCCTCAATCCTCAATCCTCAATCTTCAATCATCAATATTCAATCTTCAATCCTCATTCCTCAATCCTCTATCCTCAATCCTCAATCCTGAATGTTCAATCCTCAATACCCAATCCTCAACCTTCAATCCTCAATCCTCAATCCTCAATCCTCAAAACCTCAATCCTCAGTCCTGAAACCTCAATACCGAATCCTCAATCCTGAATCCTCAATCTTCAGCCCCCAGTCCTCAACAATCAATTGTCAGTCCTTAATCCTCAATAGAATATACCCAATTCTCAGTTTTCAATACTCAATCCCCAATCTTCAATCTTCAAATCTCAATCCACAAACATCAATTCTCATCACTCAACGCTCGACACTCAGTCTCCAATCCTCAATCTTCAATCCTCAATCCTCAATCCTCAATCCTCAATCCTCAATCTTCAATCCTCAATACTCAATCTTCAATCCTCAATCCTCAAACCTGAACCCTCAATCCTCAATACTCAATCCTCAATCGTCAATCTCCAATCCTAAATCCTCAGTCCTCAAACCTCAATCCTGAATCCTCAATCCTCAATCCTCAACCTTCAGCCCTCAGTCCTCAACAATCAATTGTCAGTCCTCAATCCTCAATAGAATATACCCAATTCACAGTTTTCAATACTCAATCCCCAATCTTCAATCTTCAAATCTCAATCAACAAACATGAATTCTCATCACTCAACGCTCGACACTCAGTCCCCAATCCTCAATCTTCAATCCTCAATCCTCAATCCTCAGTCCTCAATTCTCAATCCTCATTCTTCAATCCCCAATACCCAATCCTCAACCTTCAATCCTCAATCCTCAATCCTCAATTCTCAACACTCAATCCTCAATCCTCGGACCTCAAGCATCAATACTCAACCCTCAGTCCTCGTCCGCAATCCACAACCCTCAATCCTCAATCCTCAACCTTCAATCATCAATATTCAATCTTCAATCCTCAATCCTCAATCCTCTATCCTCAATCCTCAATTCTGAATGTTCAATCCTCAATACCCAATCCACAATCTTCAATCCTCAAACCTCAATCCTCAATCCTCAATCCTCAATCCTCAACCTTCAGCCCTCAGTCCTCAACAATCAATTGTCAGTCCTCAATCCTCAATAGAATATACCCAATTCACAGTTTTCAATACTCAATCCCCAATCTTCAATCTTCAAATCTCAATCAACAAACATGAATTCTCATCACTCAACGCTCGACACTCAGTCCCCAATCCTCAATCTTCAATCCTCAATCCTCAATCCTCAGTCCTCAATTCTCAATCCTCATTCTTCAATCCCCAATACCCAATCCTCAACCTTCAATCCTCAATCCTCAATCCTCAATTCTCAACACTCAATCCTCAATCCTCGGACCTCAAGCATCAATACTCAACCCTCAGTCCTCGTCCGCAATCCACAACCCTCAATCCTCAATCCTCAACCTTCAATCATCAATATTCAATCTTCAATCCTCAATCCTCAATCCTCTATCCTCAATCCTCAATTCTGAATGTTCAATCCTCAATACCCAATCCACAATCTTCAATCCTCAAACCTCAATCCTCAATCCTCAATCCTCAATCCTCAATCCTCAATCCTCAAACCTCATTCTTCAATCCTCAATACCAAATCCTCAATCTTCAATCCTCAACACTCAATCCTCAATACGCAATCCTCAATCCAAAATCCTCAATCCTCAATCCTCAGTCCTCAGTCCTCAAATCTCAATCCTCAACCCTCAACCCTCATCCTCAATCCTCAATCCTCGATCCTCAATCCTCAATCCTCAATCTTCAATCCTCAATACTCAATCTTTAATCCTCAATCCTCAGTCCTCAAACCTGAATTCTGAGTCCTCAGTCCTGAATCCTCAACCTTCAGCCCTCAGTCCTCAACAATCAGTTGTCAATCCTCAGTCCTCAATAGAATATCCACAATATACAGCTTTCAATACTCAATACTCAATCTGCAATCTTCAAACCTGTATCCACAGACACCAATTCTCATCACTCAACCCTCAACACTCAGTCCTCAATGTACAACCCTCAATCCTCAATTCTCTATCTTCAATCCTCAATACTGAATCTTCAATCCTAAATCCTCAATCCTCAATCCTCAATCCTCAATCCTCAATCTTCAATCCTCAGTCAGCAATCCTCAATCTTCAATCCTCAATCCTCAATCCTGAATCCTCAACCTTCAGCCCTCAGTCCTCAACAATCAGTTGTCAATCCTCAATCCTCAATACAACATCATCAATTCACTGTTTTCAATACTCAATACTCAATCTGCAATCTTCAAATCTCTATCCACAAGCACCAATGCTCACCACTCAACCCTCAACACTCCGTCCCCAATCCTCAATCCTCAATCCTCATTCTTCAATTCTCAATACCAAATCCCCAATCTTCAATCCTCAATCCTCAATTCGCAATCCTCAATCCTCAATCCTCAATCTTCAACCCTCAATACTCAATCTTCAATCCTCAATCCTCAGTCCTCAAACCTCATTTCTGAATCCTCAATCCTGAATCCTCAACCTTCAGCCCTCAGTCCTGAACAATCAGTTGCCAATCCTCAATCCTCAATAGAATATCCTCAATTCACAGATTTCAATACTCAATACTCAATCTGCAATCTTCAAATCTCTATCCACAAACATCCATTCTCACCACTCAGCCCTCGACACTCAGTCCTCAATGTTCAATCCTCAATCCTCAATTCTCAATCTTGAATCCTCAATACTGAAACATCAATCCTCAATACTCAGTCCTCAATCCTCAATCCTCAATCTTCAATCCTCATTCCCCAATCCTTAATCTTCAATCCTCAATCCTCAACCCTCAATCCTCAATCTTCAATCCTCAATCCTCAATCCTCAATCCTCAATCCTCAATCCTCAATCTTCAATCCTCAATACTCAATCTTCAATCCTCAATCCTCAATCCTCAATCCTCAGTCCTCAATCTTCAATCCTCAATACTCTATCTTCAATCCTCAATCCTCAATGCTCAATCCTCAGTCCGCATTCTTCGATCCTCAATACCCAATCCTCAATCTTCAATCCTCGATCCTCAATCCTCAATTCGCAATCCTCAATCCTCAATCCTCAGACCTCAAGCATCAATACCCACCCCTCAGTCCTCGTCATCAATCCACAACCCTCAATCCTCAATCGTGAATCTTCATTCATCAATATTCAACCTTCAATCATCAATCCTCAATCTTCAATCCTCAATCCTCAATCCTCAATCCTCAATCCTCAATCCTCAGTACCCAATCCTCAATCCTCAATCCTCAATCCGCGATCCTCAATCCTCAATCCTCAATCGTCAATTCTCAATCCTCAGTCCTCAAACCTCAATCCTGAATCCTCAATCCTGAATCCTCAATCTTCAGCCCTCAGTCCTCAACAATCAGTTGTCAATCCTCAATCCTCAATAGAATATCACCAATTCACAATTTTCAATACTCAATACTCAATCTGCAATCTTCAAATCTCTATCCACAAACATCAATTCTCATCACTCAACCCTCAACACTCAGTCCCCAATCCTCAATATTCAATCCTCAATCCTCAATCCTCGATCCTCAATTCTCAACCATCAATCCTCAATGCTCAATCTTCATTCCTCAATCCTCAATCTACAATCCTCAATACCCAATCTTCAACTCTCAATCTTCAATCCTCAATCCTCTATCCTCATTCTTCAATCCTCAACACCCAATCCTCAATCTTCAATCCTCAATCCTCAATCCTCAATTCTCAATCCTCAATCCTGAATCCTCAGACCTCAAACATCAATACTCAACCCTCAGTCCTCGTCCGCAATCCACAACCCTCAATCCTCAATCCTCAATCTTCAATCATCAATATTCAATATTCAATCCTCAATCCTCAATCCTCTATCCTCAATCCTCAATCCTGAATGTTCAATCCTCAATACCCAATCCTCAATCTTCAATCCTCAATACTCAATCCTCAATCCTCAATCCTCAATCCTCAGTCCTCAAACCTCAATCCTGAATCCTCAATCCTGAATCCTCAATCTTCAGCCCTCAGTCCTCAACAATCAATTGTTAGTCCTCAATCCTCAATAGAATATACCCAATTCACAGTTTTCGATACTCAATCCCCAATCTTCAATCTTCAAATCTCGATCCACAAACATCAATTCTCATCACTCAAAGCTCGACACTCAGTCCCCAATCCTCAATCTTCAATCCTCAATCATCAATCCTCAATCCTCAATCCTCAATCTTCAATCCTCAATACTCAATCTTCAATCCTCAATCCTCAATCTTCAATCCCCAATACCCAATCCTCAATCTTCAATCCTCAATCCTCAATCCTCAATTCTCAACACTGAATCCTCAATCCTCAGACCTCAAGCATTAATACTCAACCCTCAGTCCTCGTCCGCAATCCACAACCCTCAATCCTCAATCCTCAATCTTCAATCATCAATATTCAATCCTCAATCCTCAATCCTCAATCCTCAATCTTCAATCCTCAATCCTCAATCTTCAATCCTCAGTCCGCAATCCTCAATCGTCAATCTCCAATCCTGAATTGTCAATCTTCAATCCTCAATCCTCAATCCTCAATCCTCAATCCTCAATCCTCATTCTTCAATCCCCAATACCCAATCCTCAATCTTCAATCCTCAATCCTCAATCCTCAATTCTCAACACTGAATCCTCAATCCTCAGACCTCAAGCATCAATACTCAACCCTCAGTCCTCGTCCGCAATCCACAACCCTCAATCCTCAATCCTCAATCTTCAATCATCAATATTCAATCTTCAATCCTCAATCCTCAATCCTCTATCCTCAATCCTCAATCATGAATGTTCAATCCTCAATACCCAATCCTCAATCTTCAATCCTCAATCCTCAATCCTCAATCCTTAATCCTCAATCCTCGATCCTCAATCCTCAATCCTCAATCTTCAATCTTCAATCCTCAGTCCGCAATCCTCAATCTTCGATCCTCAATCCTCAATCCTGAATCCTCAATCTTCAGCCCTCAGTCCTCAACAATCAGTTGTCAATCCTCAATCCTCAATACAACATCATCAATTCACAGTTTTCAATACTCAATACTCAATCTGCTATCCTCAAATCTCTATCCACAAACACCAATGCTCATCACTCAACTCTCAACACTCCGTCCCCAATCCTCAATCCTCAATCCTCATTCTTCAATCCTCAATACCAAATCCTCAATCTTCAATCCTCAATCCTCAATTCGCAATCCTCAATCCTCAATCCTCAGACCTCAAGCATCAATACCCAACCCTCAGTCCTCGTCCTCAATCCTCAATCCTCAATCCTCAATCCTCAATCCTCTAGCTTCAATCCTCAATACTCAACCTTTAATCCTCAACCCTCAGTCCTCAAACCTCAATTCTGAGTCCTCAGTCCTGAATCCTCAACCTTCAGCCCTCAGTCCTCAACAATCAGGTGTCAATCCTCAATCCTCAATAGAATATCACCAATTCACAGTTTTCAATACTCAATACTCAATCTGCAATCTTCAAATCTCTATCCACAAACATCAATTCTCATCACTCAACCCTCAACACTCAGTCCACAATCTTCAATCCTCAATCCTCAATCCTCAATCTTGAATCCTCAATACTCAATCTTCAATCCTGAATCCTCAATCCTCAATCCTCAACACTCAATCCTCAATCGTCAATCCTCAATCCCCAATCCACAATCTTCAGTCCTCTATCCTCAATCCTCAATCCTCAATCCTCAATCCTCAAACTTCAATCCTCAATACTCAACCTTCAATATGCAATCCTCAATCCTCAATCCTCAATTCTCAATACTCAATCCTCAATCCTCCATCCTCAATCCTCAATCCTCAATCCTCAATCTTCAATCCTCAGTCCGCAATGCTCAATCTTCAATCCTCAATCCTCAATCCTGGATCCTCAATCTCCAGCCCTCAGTCCTCAACAATCAGTTGTCAATCCCCAATCCTGAATACCACATCATCAATTCACAGTTTTCAATACTCAACACTCAATCTGCAATCTTCAAATCTCTATCCACAAACATCAATTCTCATCACTCATCCCTCAACACTCCGTCTCCAATCCTCAATCTTCAATCCTCAATCCTCAATCCTCAATCCTCACTCCTCAATTTTCAATCCTCAATACTCAATCTTCAATCCTCAACCCTCAATCCTCAATCCTCAATCCTCAATCCTCAATCCTCAACCCTCAATCATCAGTCCTGAAACCTCAATCCCGAATCCTCAATCCTGAATCCGCAAACTTCAGTCCTCAGTCCTCAACAATCAGTTGTCAATCCTCAATCATCAATAGAATATCCTCAATTCACAGTTATCAATACTCAATCCCCATTCTTCAGTCGTCAAATCTCAATCCACAAACATCAATCCTCATCACTCAACCCTCAACACTCAGTCCTCAATCTTCAATCCCCAATCCTCAATCCTCAATCCTCAACCTTGAATCCTCAATACTCAATCTTCAATCCTCAATGCTCAATTCCCAATCCTCAACACTCAATCCTCAATCCTCAATCCTCAATTCTCAATCATCAATACTCAATCCACAAACATCAATTCTCATCACTCAACGCTCAACACTCAGTCCTCAATCTTCAATCCTCAATCCTCAATCCTCAATCCTCAACCTTGAATCCTCAATACTCAATCTTCAATCCTCAATCCTCAATTCCCAATCCTCAACACTCAATCTTCAATCCTCAATCCTCAATTCTCAATCATCAATACTCAATCCTCAATCGTCAATCCTCAATCCTCAATCCTCAATCTTCAATCCTCAATACTCAATCTTCAATACTCAATCCTCAATCCTCAATCCTCAATCCTCAATCCTCAATCCTCAATCCTCAATCCCCAATCCCAATTCCTCAATCCTCAATCCTCAATCGTCAATCCTCAATCCTCAATCTTCAATCCTCAATACTCAATCTTCAATCCTCAATCCTCAATCCTCAATCCTCAATCCTCAATCCTCAATCCTCAATCTTCAATCCTCAATACTCAATCTTCAACCCTCAATCTTCAATCCTCAATCCTCTATCCTCATTCTTCAATCCTCAACACCCAATCCTCAGTCTTCAATCCTCAATCCTCAATCCTCAATTCTCAATCCACAATCCTCAATCCTCAATCCTCAGACCTCAAACGTCAATACTCTACCCTCAGTCCTCGTCCGCAATCCACAACCCTCAATCCTCAATCCTCAATCTTCAATCATCACTATTCAATCTTCAATCCTCAATCCTCTATCCTCAATCCTCAATCCTGAATGTTCAATCCTCAATACCCAATCCTCAATCTCCAATCCTCAATACTCAATCCTCAATCCTCAATCCTCAATCCTCAGTCCTCAATCCCCAATTCTCAACCGTCAATCCTCAATCCTCAGACCTCAAACATCAATACTCAGACCTCAGCCCTCGTCCGCAATCCACAACCCTCAATCCTCAATCCTCAATCTTCAATCATCAATATTCAACATTCAATCCTCAATCCTCAATCTTCAATCCTCAATACTCAATCTTCAATACTCAATCCTCAATCCTCAATCCTCAATCCTCAATCCTCAATCCCCAATCCCAATTCCTCAATCCTCAATCCTCAATCCTCAATCGTCAATCCTCAATCCTCAATCTTCAATCCTCAATACTCAATCTTCAATCCTCAATCCTCAATTCTCTATCCTGAATCATCAATCCTCAATCCTCAATACTCAACCCTCAATCCTCAGTCCAGAAACATCAATACCGAATCCTCAATCCTGAATCCTCAATCTTCAGCCCTTAGTCCTCAACAATCAATTGTCAATCCTCAATCCTCAATAGAATATCCTCAATTCACAGTTTTCAATACTCAATCCCCATTCTTCAATCTTCAAATCTAAATCCACAAACATCAATTCTCATCACTCAACCCTCAACACTCAGTCCTCTATCTTCAATCCTCAATCCTAAATCCTCAATCTTCAATCCTCAATACTCAATCTGCAATCCTCAATCCTCAATCCTCAATCCTCAATCCTAATTCGTCACTCCTCAATACCCAATCCTCAATCTTCAATCCTCAATCCTCGATCCTCAATTCTCAATCCTTAATCCTCAATCCTCAATCCTCAATCTTCGATCCTCAATACTCAATCTTCAATACTCAGTCCTCAATCCTCAATCCTCTATCCTCAATCCTCAATGGTCAATCCTCAATCGTCAATCCTCAATTCCCAATCCTCAATCTTCAATCCTCAATCCTCAATCTTCAATCCTTGATCCTCAATCCTCAATCCCCAATCCTCAATCTTCAATACTCAATCTTCAATCCTCAATCCTCAATCCTCAGTCCTCAATCCTCAATCCTCATTCTTCAATCCTCAACACCCAATCCTCAATCTTCAATCCTCAATCCTCAATCCTCAATCCTCAATCCTCAATCCTCAATCCTCAAACCACAATCGTCAATCTTCAGCCCTCAGTCCTCAACAATCAGTTGTCAATCCTCAATCCTCAACACAACATCATCAATTCACAGTTTTCAATACTCGATACTCAATCTGCAATCTTCAAATCTCTATACACGAACATCAATCCTCATCACTCAACCCTCAACACTCCGTCCCCAACCCTCAATATTCAATCCTCAATCCTCAATCCTCAATCCTCAATCATCAATCGTCAATACTCAATCTTCAATCCTCAATCCTCAATCCTCAATCCTCAATCCTCAATCCTCAATCCTCAATCGTCAATCTTCAGCCCTCAGTCCTCAACAATCAGTTGTCAATCCTCAATCGTCAATAGAATATCACCTAGTCACAGCTTTCAATACTCAATACTCAATCTGCAATCTTCAAATCTCTATCCACAAACGTCAATTCTCATCACTCAACTCTCAACACTCCGTCCCCAATCCTCAATCCTCAATCCTCATTCTTCAATCCTCAATACCAAATCCTCAATCTTCAATCCTCAATCCTCAATTCGCAATCCTCAATCCTCAATCCTCAGACCTCAAGCATCAATACCCAACCCTCAGTCCTCGTCCTCAATCCTCAATCCTCAATCCTCAATCCTCAATCCTCTAGCTTCAATCCTCAATACTCAACCTTTAATCCTCAATCCTCAGTCCTCAAACCTCAATTCTGAGTCCTCAGTCCTGAATCCTCAGCCTTCAGCCCTCAGTCCTCAACAATCAGGTGTCAATCCTCAATCCTCAATAGAATATCACCAATTCACAGTTTTCAATACTCAATACTCAATCTGCAATCTTCAAATCTCTATCCACAAACATCAATTCTCATCACTCAACCCTCAACACTCAGTCCACAATCTTCAATCCTCAATCCTCAATCCTCAATCTTGAATCCTCAATACTCAATCTTCAATCCTGAATCCTCAATCCTCAATCCTCAACACTCAATCCTCAATCGTCAATCCTCAATCCCCAATCCACAATCTTCAATCCTCTATCCTCAATCCTCAATCCTCAATCCTCAATCCTCAAACTTCAATCCTCAATACTCAACCTTCAATATGCAATCCTCAATCCTCAATCCTCAATTCTCAATACTCAATCGTCAATCTTCAATCCCCAATACTCAATCTTCAATCCTCAGTCCTCAATCCTCAATCCTCAATCCTCATTCTTCAATCCTCAATACCCAATCCTCAATCTTCAATCCTCAATCCTCAATCCTCAAATCTCAATCCTCAATCCCCAGTCCTCAGTCCTCAAACCTCAATCCTCAACCCTCAGCCCTCATCCTCAATCCTCAATCCTCAATCCTCAATCCTCAATCCTCAATCCTCTATCTTCAATCCTCAATACTCAACCTTTAATCCTCAATCCTCAGTCCTCAAACCTCAATTCTGAGTCCTCAGTCCTGAATCCTCAACCTTCAGCCCTCAGTCCTCAACAATCAGGTGTCAATCCTCAATCCTCAATAGAATATCACCAATTCACAGTTTTCAATACTCAATACTCAATCTGCAATCTTCAAATCTCTATCCACAAACATCAATTCTCTTCACTCAATCCTCAACACTCAGTCCCCAATCCTCAATATTCAATCCTCAATCCTCAATCCTCGATCCTCAATCCTCAACCTTCAATCCTCAATGCTCAATCTTCAATCCTCAATCCTCAATACTCAATCCTCAATTCTCAATCCTCAATCGTCAATCTTGAATCCTCTATACTCAATCTTCGATCGTCAGTCCTCAATCCTCAATCCTCAGTCCTCAGTCCTCAATCCTCAATTCTCAATCCTCAATCCTCAATCCTCCATCCTCAATCCTCAATCCTCAATCCTCAATCTTCAATCCTCAGTCCGCAATGCTCAATCTTCAATCCTCAATCCTCAATCCTGGATCCTCAATCTCCAGCCCTCAGTCCTCAACAATCAGTTGTCAATCCCCAATCCTGAATACCACATCATCAATTCACAGTTTTCAATACTCAACACTCAATCTGCAATTTTCAAATCTCTATCCACAAACATCAATTCTCATCACTCATCCCTCAACACTCCGTCTCCAATCCTCAATCTTCAATCCTCAATCCTCAATCCTCAATCCTTACTCCTCAATTTTCAATCCTCAATACTCAATCTTCAATCCTCAACCCTCAATCCTCAATCCTCAATCCTCAATCCTCAATCCTCAACCCTCAATCATCAGTCCTGAAACCTCAATCCCGAATCCTCAATCCTGAATCCGCAAACTTCAGTCCTCAGTCCTCAACAATCAGTTGTCAATCCTCAATCATCAATAGAATATCCTCAATTCACAGTTATCAATACTCAATCCCCATTCTTCAGTCGTCAAATCTCAATCCACAAACATCAATCCTCATCACTCAACCCTCAACACTCAGTCCTCAATCTTCAATCCCCAATCCTCAATCCTCAATCCTCAACCTTGAATCCTCAATACTCAATCTTCAATCCTCAATGCTCAATTCCCAATCCTCAACACTCAATCCTCAATCCTCAATCCTCAATTCTCAATCATCAATACTCAATCCACAAACATCAATTCTCATCACTCAACGCTCAACACTCAGTCCTCAATCTTCAATCCTCAATCCTCAATCCTCAATCCTCAACCTTGAATCCTCAATACTCAATCTTCAATCCTCAATCCTCAATTCCCAATCCTCAACACTCAATCTTCAATCCTCAATCCTCAATTCTCAATCATCAATACACAATCCTCAATCGTCAATCCTCAATCCTCAATCCTCAATCTTCAATCCTCAATACTCAATCTTCAATACTCAATCCTCAATCCTCAATCCTCAATCCTCAATCCTCAATCCTCAATCCCCAATCCCAATTCCTCAATCCTCAATCCTCAATCGTCAATCCTCAATCCTCAATCTTCAATCCTCAATACTCAATCTTCAATCCTCAATCCTCAATCCTCAATCCTCAATCCTCAATCCTCAATCCTCAATCTTCAATCCTCAATACTCAATCTTCAACCCTCAATCTTCAATCCTCAATCCTCTATCCTCATTCTTCAATCCTCAACACCCAATCCTCAGTCTTCAATCCTCAATCCTCAATCCTCAATTCTCAATCCACAATCCTCAATCCTCAATCCTCAGACCTCAAACGTCAATACTCTACCCTCAGTCCTCGTCCGCAATCCACAACCCTCAATCCTCAATCCTCAATCTTCAATCATCAATATTCAATCTTCAATCCTCAATCCTCTATCCTCAATCCTCAATCCTGAATGTTCAATCCTCAATACCCAATCCTCAATCTCCAATCCTCAATACTCAATCCTCAATCCTCAATCCTCAATCCTCAGTCCTCAATCCCCAATTCTCAACCGTCAATCCTCAATCCTCAGACCTCAAACATCAATACTCAGACCTCAGCCCTCGTCCGCAATCCACAACCCTCAATCCTCAATCCTCAATCTTCAATCATCAATATTCAACATTCAATCCTCAATCCTCAATCTTCAATCCTCAATACTCAATCTTCAATACTCAATCCTCAATCCTCAATCCTCAATCCTCAATCCTCAATCCTCAATCCCCAATCCCAATTCCTCAATCCTCAATCCTCAATCCTCAATCGTCAATCCTCAATCCTCAATCTTCAATCCTCAATACTCAATCTTCAATCCTCAATCCTCAATTCTCTATCCTGAATCCTCAATCCTCAATCCTCAATACTCAACCCTCAATCCTCAGTCCAGAAACATCAATACCGAATCCTCAATCCTGAATCCTCAATCTTCAGCCCTTAGTCCTCAACAATCAATTGTCAATCCTCAATCCTCAATAGAATATCCTCAATTCACAGTTTTCAATACTCAATCCCCATTCTTCAATCTTCAAATCTAAATCCACAAACATCAATTCTCATCACTCAACCCTCAACACTCAGTCCTCTATCTTCAATCCTCAATCCTAAATCCTCAATCTTCAATCCTCAATACTCAATCTGCAATCCTCAATCCTCAATCCTCAATCCTCAATCCTAATTCGTCACTCCTCAATACCCAATCCTCAATCTTCAATCCTCAATCCTCGATCCTCAATTCTCAATCCTTAATCCTCAATCCTCAATCCTCAATCTTCGATCCTCAATACTCAATCTTCAATACTCAATCCTCAATCCTCAATCCTCTATCCTCAATCCTCAATGGTCAATCCTCAATCGTCAATCCTCAATTCCCAATCCTCAATCTTCAATCCTCAATCCTCAATCTTCAATCCTTGATCCTCAATCCTCAATCCCCAATCCTCAATCTTCAATACTCAATCTTCAATCCTCAATCCTCAATCCTCAGTCCTCAATCCTCAATCCTCATTCTTCAATCCTCAACACCCAATCCTCAATCTTCAATCCTCAATCCTCAATCCTCAATCCTCAATCCTCAATCCTCAATCCTCAAACCACAATCGTCAATCTTCAGCCCTCAGTCCTCAACAATCAGTTGTCAATCCTCAATCCTCAACACAACATCATCAATTCACAGTTTTCAATACTCGATACTCAATCTGCAATCTTCAAATCTCTATACACGAACATCAATCCTCATCACTCAACCCTCAACACTCCGTCCCCAACCCTCAATATTCAATCCTCAATCCTCAATCCTCAATCCTCAATCATCAATCGTCAATACTCAATCTTCAATCCTCAATCCTCAATCCTCAATCCTCAATCCTCAATCCTCAATCCTCAATCGTCAATCTTCAGCCCTCAGTCCTCAACAATCAGTTGTCAATCCTCAATCGTCAATAGAATATCACCAATTCACAGCTTTCAATACTCAATACTCAAACTGCAATCTTCAAATCTCTATCCACAAACGTCAATTCTCATCACTCAACCCTCAACACTCAGTCCCCAATCCTCAATATTCAATCCTCAATCCTCAATCCTCAATCCTCAATCCTCAACCTTCAATCCTCAATGCTCAATCTTCAATCCTCAATCCTCAATCCTCAGTCCTCAATCCTCAATCCCCAATCCGCATTCTTCAATCTTCAATACCCAATCCTCAATCTTCAATCCTCAATCCTCAATCCTCACTTCTCAATCCTCAATCCTCAGTCCTGAGTCCTCAGACCTCAATCCTCAACCCTCAGCCCTCATCCTCAATCCTCAATCCTCGATCCTCAATCCTCAATCCTCAATCTTCAATCCTCAATACTCAATCTTTAATCCTCAATCCTCAGTCCTCAAACCTCAATTCTGAGTACTCAGTCCTGAATACTCAACCTTCAGCCCTCAGTCCTCAACAATCAGTTGCCAATCCTCAGTCCTCAATAGAATATCCTCAATTCACAGCTTTCAATACTCAATACTCAATCTGCATTCTTCAAATCTCAATCCACAAACATCAATTCTCATAACTCAACCCTCAACACTCAGTCCTCAATGTTCAGTCCTCAATCCTCAATTCTCAATATTCAATCCTCAATTCTGAATCTTCAATCCTAATTCCTCAATCCTCAATTCTCAATCCTCAATCCTCAATCTTCAATCCTCAGTCCCCAAACCTCAATCTTCAATCCTCAATCCTCAATCCTGAATCCTCAATCTTCAGCACTCAGTCTTCAACAATCAGTTGTCAATCCTCAATCCTCAACACAACATCACCAATGCACAGTTTTCAATACTCAATACTCAATCTGCAATCTTCAAATCTCTATCCACAAGCATCAATTCTCATCACTCAACCCTCAACCCTCCGTCCCCAATCCTCAATCTTCAATCCTCAATCCTCAATCCTCAATCCTCAATCCTCAATTTTCAATCCTCAATACTCAATCTTCAATCCTCAATCCTCAATCCTCAATCCTCAATCCCCAATCATCAATCCTCAATCCTCAATCCTCAGCCCTGAAACCTCAATCCCGAATCCTCAATCCTGAATCCGCAAACCTCAGTCCTCAGTCCTCAATCCTCAGACCTCATGCATCAATACTCAACCCTCAGTCCTCGTCCGCAATCCACAACCCTCAATCCTCAATCCTCAATCTTCAATCATCAATATTCAATCTTCAATCCTCAATCCTCAATCCTCAATCCTCTATCCTCAATCCTCAATCCTCAATCCCAAATCCTTAATCCTCAATCCTCAATCCTCAACCCACAATCCTCAGTCCTGATACCTCAATACCGAATCCTCAATCCTGAATCCTCAATCCTCAGCCCTCAGTCCTCAACAATCAATTGTCAATCCTCAATCCTCAATAGAATATCTTCAATTCACCGTTTTCGATGCTCAATCCCCATTCTTCAATCTTCAAAACTCAATTCTCATACATCAATTATCATCACTCAACCCTCAACACTCAGTCCTCAATCTTCAATCGTCAATCCTAAATCCGCAATCTTCAATCCTCAATACACAACATTCAATCCTCAACCCTCAATCCTCAATCCTCAATGCTCAATCCTCAATCGTCAATCCTCAATCCCCAATCCTCAATCTTCAATCCTCTATCCACAATCCTCAATCCTCAATCCTCAATCCTCAATCTTCAATACTCAATACTCAATCTTCAATCCTCAATCCTCAATCCTCAGTGCTCAATCCTCAATCCTCGATCCTCAATCCTCAATCTTCAATCCTCAATACTCAATCTGCAATCCTCAATCCTCAATCATCAATCCTAATTCGTCACTCCTCAATACCCAATCCTCAATCTGCAATCCTCAATTCTCAATCCTCAATCCTCAATCCTCAATCCTCAATCCTCAATCCTCAATCTTCAATCCTCAATCCTCAATCCTCAATTCTCAATCCTCAATCCTCAATCCTCAATCCTCAATACTCAACCCTCAATCCTCAGTCCAGAAACATCAATACCGAATCCTCAATCCTGAATCCTCAATCTTCAGCCCTTAGTCCTCAACAATCAATTGTCAATCCTCAATCCTCAATAGAATATCCTCAATTCACAGTTTTCAATACTCAATCCCCATTCTTCAATCTTCAAATCTAAATCCACAAACATCAATTCTCATCACTCAACCCTCAACACTCAGTCCTCTATCTTCAATCCTCAATCCTAAATCCTCAATCTTCAATCCTCAATACTCAATCTGCAATCCTCAATCTTCGATACTCAATACTCAATCTTCAATCCTCAATCCTCAATCCTCAGTCCACAATCCTCAATCCTCAATCCTCAATCCTCAATCTTCTATCCTCAATACTCAATCTGCAATCCTCAATCCTCAATCCTCAATCCTCAAACCTAATTCGTCACTCCTCGAAACCCAGTCCTCAATCTTCAATCCTCAATCCTCAATCATCAATTCTCAATCCTCAACCCTCAATCCTCAATCCTCGATCTTCAATCCTCAATACTCAATCTTCAATACTCAATCCTCAATCCTCAATCCTCAATCCTCAATCCTCAATCCTGAATCCCAAATCCTCAATCCTCAATCCTCAATCCTCAACCCTGAATACTCAGTCCTGAAACATCAATACCGAATACTCAATACTGAATCCTCAATCTTCAGCCCTCAGTCCTCAGCAATCAATCGTCAATCCTTAATCCTCAATCGAATATCCTCAATTCACAGTTTTCAATTCTCAATCCCCATTCTTCAATCTTCAAATCTCAATCCACAAGCATCAATTCTCATCACACAACCCTCAACACTCGGTCCTCAATCTTCAATCCTCAATCCTAAATCCTCAATCTTCCATCCTCAATACTCAATCTTCAATCCTCAATCCTCAATTCTCAGTCCTCAATACTCAATCCACAATCGTTAATTCTCAATTCCCAATCCTCAATCTTCAATACTCAATCCACAATCTTCAATCCTTAATCCTCAATCCTCAATCCCCAATCCTCAATCTTCAATCCTCAATACTCAATCTTCAATCCTCAATCATCAATCCTCAATCCTCAAACCTCAATCCTCAATCCTCAACCTTCAATCCTCAATACTCAGTTTTCGACCCTCAATCTTCAATCCTCAATCCTCAATCCTCAATCCTCATTCCTCAATCCTCAACACCCAATCCTCAATCTGCAATCCTCAATCCTCAATCCTCAATTCTCAATCCTCATTCCTCAATCCTCAGACCTCAAACATCAATACTCAACCCTCTGCCCTCGTCCGCAATCCACAACCCTCAATCCTCAATCCTCAATCTTCAATCATCAATATTCAATCTTCAATCTTCAATACTCAATCCTCTATCCTCAATCCTCAATCCTGAATGTTCAGTCCTCAATACCCAATCCTCAATCTTCAATCCTCAGTACTCAATCCTCAAACCTCCATCCTCGAATCCTCAGTCCTGAAACCTCAATCCTGAATCCTCAATCCTGAAACCTCAATCTTTAGCCCTCAGTCCTCGACGATCAATTGTCAGTCCTCAATCCTCAATAGAATATACCCAATTCGCAGTTTTCAATACTCAATCCCCAATCTTCAATTTTCAAATCTCAATCCACAAACGTCAATTCTCATCACTCAACGCTCAACACTCAGTCCCCAATCCTCAATCTTCAATGCTCAATCCTCAATCCTCAATCCTCAATCCTCAATCTTCAATCCTCAATACTCAATCTTCAACCCTCAATCTTCAATCTTCAATCCTCAATATTCAATCCTGAATCGTCAATCCTCAATCCTCAATCCTCAATCTTCAATCCTCAATACTCAATCTTCAATCATCAATCCTCAGTCCTGAATCCTCAATCCTCAATCCTCAATCCTCAATCCTCAATGTTCAATCCTCAATACTCAATCTTCAACCCTCAATCTTCAATCCTCAATCCTCTATCCTCATTCTTCAATCCTCAACACCCAATCCTCAATCTTCAATCCTCAATCCTCAATCCTCAATTCTCAATCCTCAATCCTCAATCCTCAGACCTCAAACATCAATACTCAACCCTCAGTTCTCGTCCGCAATCCACAAACCTCAATCCTCAATCCTCAATCTTCAATCTTCAATCCTCAATCCTCAATCCTCTATCCTCAACCCTCAATCCTGAATGTTCAATCCTCAATACCCAATCCTCAATCTTCAATCCTCAATACTCAATCCTCAATCCTCAATCCTCAATCCTCAGTCCTCAATCCTCAATTCTCAATCCTCAATCCTCAATCCTCAGACCTCAAACATCAATACTCAACCCTCAGCCCTCGTCCGCAATCCACAACCCTCAATCCTCAATCCTCAATCGTCAAACATCAATCCTCAGTCCTCAATCCTCAATACTCAATCCTCAATCCTCAATCCTCAATCCTCAATCTTCAATCCTCAATCCTCAATCCTCAATCCTCAATCCTCAATCCTCAATCGTCAATCCTCAATTCCCAATCCTCAATCTTCAATCCTCAATCCTCAATCTTCAATCCTTGATCCTCAATCCTCAATCCCCAAGCCTCAATCTTCAATACTCAATCTTCAATCCTCAATCCTCAATCCTCAGTCCTCAATCCTCAATCCTCATTCTTCAATCCTCAACACCCAATCCTCAATCTTCAATCCTCAATCCTCAATCCTCAATTCTCAATCCTCAGTCCTCAATCCTCAGACCTCAAGCATCAATACTCAACCCTCAGTCCTCGTCCGCAATCCACAACCCTCAATCCTCAATCCTCAATCTTCAATCATCAATATTCAATCTTCAATCCTCAATCCTCAATCCTCAATTCTCAATCCGCAATACTCAATCCTCAATCGTCAATCCTCAATCCTGAATCCTCAACCTTCAACCTCAATACTCAATCGTCAATACTCAATCCTCAATCCTCAATCCTCAATCCTCAATACTCAATCCTCAATCCCAAATGCTTAATCCTCAATCCTCAATCCTCAACCCACAATCCTCAGTCCTGATACCGCAATACCGAATCCTCAATCCTGAATCCTCAATCCTCAGCCCTCAGTCCTCAACAATCAATTGTCAATCCTCAATCCTCAATAGAATATCTTCAATTCACAGTTTTCAATACTCAATCCCCATTCTTCAATCTTCAAATCTCAATCCACAAACATCAATTATCATCACTCAACCCTCAACACTCAGTCCTCAATCTTCAATCGTCAATCCTAAATCCGCAATCTTCAATCCTCAATACTCAACATTCAATCCTCAACCCTCAATCCTCAATCCTCTATGCTCAATCCTCAATCGTCAATCCTCAATACCCAATCCTCAATCTTCAATCCTCAATCCTCAATATTCAATCCTGAATCGTCAATTCTCAATCCTCAATTCCCAATTCTCAATTCTCAATACTCAATCTTCAATCCTCAATCCTCAATCCTCAATCCTCAATCCTCAATCCTCAATCCTCAATCCTCAATCATCAATCTTCAATCCTCAATACTCAATCTTCAACCCTCAATCTTCAATCCTCAATCCTCTATCCTCATTCTTCAATCCTCAACACCCAATCCTCAATCTTCAATCCTCAATCCTCAATCCTCAATTCTCAATCCTCAATCCTCAATCCTCAGACCCCAAACATCAATACTCAACCCTCAGTCCTCGTCCGCAATCCACAAACCTCAATCCTCAATCCTCAATCTTCAATCATCAATATTCAATCTTCAATCCTCAATCCTCAATCCTCTATCCTCAATCCTCAATCCTGAATGTTCAATCCTCAATACCCAATCCTCAATCTTCAATCCTTAATACTCAATCCTCAATCCTCAATCCTCAATCCTCAGTCCTCAATCCTCAATTCTCAATCCTCAATCCTCAATCCTCAGACCTCAAACGTCAATACTCAACCCTCAGCCCTCGTCCGCAATCCACAACCCTCAATCCTCAATCCTCAATCTTCAATCATCAATATTCAATCTTCAAACCTCAATACTCAATCCTCTGTCCTCAATCCTCAATGCTGAATGTTCAATCCTCATTACCCAATCCTCAACCTTCAATCCTCAATCCTCAATCCTCAATCCTCAAACCTCAATCCTCAGTCCTGAAACCTCAATACCGAATCCTCAATCCTGAAACCTCAATCTTCAGCCCTCAGTCCTCGACAATCAATTGTCAATCCTCAATCCTCAATAGAATATCCTCAATTGACAGTTTTCAATACTCAATCCCCATTCTTCAATCTTCAAATCTCAATCCACAAACATCAATTCTCACCACTCAACCCTCAACACTCAGTCCACAATCTTCAATCCTCAATCCTCAATCCTCAATCCTCAATCCTCAATCCTCAATCCTCAATCTTCTATCCTCAATACTCAATCTGCAATCCTCAATCCTCAATCCTCAATCCTCAATCCTCAATCCTAATTCGTCACTCCTCGAAACCCAATCCTCAATCCTCAATCCTCAATCCAAAATCCTCAATCCTCAATCCTCAACCCTCAACCCTCATTCCTCAGTCCTGAAACATCAATACCGAATCTTCAATACTGAATCCTCAATCTTCAGACCTCAGTCCTCAACAATCAATGGTCAATCCTCAATCCACAATAGAATATCCTCAATTCACAGTTTTCAATTCTCAATCCCCATTCTTCAAACTCCAAATCTCAATACACAAACATCAATTCTCTTCACTCAACCCTCAACACTCAGTCCTCAATCTTCAATCCTCAATCCTAAATCCTCAATCTTCAATCCTCAATACTCAATCTTCAATCCTCAATCCTCAATTCTCAATCGTCAATCCTCAATTCCCAATCCTCAATCTTCAATCCTCAATCCTCAATCTTCAATACTTAATCCTCAATCCTCAATCCCCAATCCAAAGTCCTCAATCCTCAGACCTCAAGCATCAGTACCCAACCCTCTGACCTCGTCCTCAATCCACAACCCTTAATCCTAAATCCGCAATCTTCAATCATCAATATTCAACCTTCAATCCTCAATCCTCAATCCTTAATCCTCAATCCTCAATCCTCAATCCTCAAACCTCAATACCGGAGCCTCAATCTTCAATCCTCAATCCTCAATCCTCAATTCTCTATCCTCAATCTTCAGTCCTTAGTCCTCAAACCTCAATCCTCAACCCTCAACCCTCATCCTCAATCCTCAATCCTCAATCCTCAATCATCAATCCTCAAGTTTCAATCCTCAATACTCAGTCTTCAATCCTCAATCCTCAATCCTCAATCCTCAATCCTCAACCCTCAATCCTCAACCCTCAATCCTCAGTCCTGAAACCTCAATCCCGAATCCTCAATCCTGAATCCGCAAACTTCAGTCCTCAGTCCTCAACAATCAATTGTCAATCCACAATCCTCAATAGAATATCCTCAATTCACAGTTTTCAATACTCAATCCCCATTCTTCAATCTTCAAATCTCAATGCACAAACATTAATTCTCATCACTCAACCCTCAACACTCAGTCCTCAATCTTCAATCCTCAATCCTCAATCCCCAATCTTGAATCCTCAATACTCAATCTTCAATCCTCAATCCTCAATTCTCAAACCTCAACACTCAATACTCAATCGTCAATCCTCAATCCCCAATCCTCAATCTTCAATCCTCTATCCTCAATCCTCAATCCTCAATCCTCAATCCTCAATCGTCAATCCTCAATCTTCAATCCTCAATACTCAATCTTCAACCCTCAATCTTCAATCCTCAATCCTCAATCCTCATTCCTCAAACCTCAATCCTCAATCCTCAGTCCTCACCCTCAATTCTCAATCCTCAATCCTCAATCCTCAATCATCAGTCCCCAATCCTCAATACTCAATCCCCAATCCTCAATCCTCAATCCTCAGTCCTCAAACATCAATCCTGAATCCTAAATCTTCAGCCCTCAGTCCTCAACAATCAGTTGTCAATCCTCAATCCTCAATAGAATATCACCAATTCACAGTTTTCAATACTCAATACTCAATCTGCCATCTTCAAATCTCTATCCACAAACATCAATTCTCATCACTCAACCCTCAACACTCAGTCCTCAATGTTCAGTCCTCAATCCTCAATCCTCAATATTCAATCCTCAATTCTGAATCTTCAATCCTAATTCCTCAATCCTCAATTCTCAATCCTCAATCCTCAATCTTCAATCCTCAGTCCCCAAACCTCAATCTTCAATCCTCAATCCTCAATACTGAATCCTCAATCTTCAGCGCTCAGTCCTCAACAATCAATCGTCAATCCTCAATCCTCAATCGAATATCCTCAATTCACAGTTTTCAATTATCAATCCCCATTCTTCAATCTTCAAATCTCAATCCACAAGCATCAATTCTCATCACTCAACCCTCAACACTCGGTCCTCAGTCTTTAAACCTCAATCCTAAATCCTCAATCTTCCATCCTCAATACTCAATCTTCAATCCTCAATCCTCAATTCTCAATCCTCAATACTCAATCCACAATCGTTAATCCTCAATTCCCAATCCTCAATCTTCAATCCTCAATCCTCAATCTTCAATCCTTAATCCTCAATCCTCAATCCCCAATCCTCAATCTTCAATCCTCAATACTCAATCTTCAATCCTCAATCCTCAATCCTCAATCCTCAATCCTCAATCCTCAATCCTCAATCTTCAATCCTCAATACTCAGTCTTCGACCCTCAATCTTCAATACTCAATCCTCAATCCTCAATCCTCATTCCTCAATCCTCAACACCCAATCCTCAATCTGCAATCCTCAATCCTCAATCCTCAATTCTCAATCCTCATTCCTCAATCCTCAGACCTCAAACATCAATACTCAACCCTCTGTCCTCAACCGCAATCCACAACCCTCAATCCTCAATCCTCAATCTTCAATCATCAATATTCAATCTTCAATCCTCAATACTCAATCCTCTATCCTCAATCCTCAATCCTGAATGTTCAGTCCTCAATACCCAATCCTCAATCTTCAATCCTCAGTACTCAATCCTCAAACCTCAATCCTCGAATCCTCAGTCCTGAAACCTCAATCCTGAATCCTCAATCCTGAAACCTCAATCTTCAGCCCTCAGTCCTCGACGATCAATTGTCAGTCCTCAATCCTCAATAGAATATACCCAATTCGCAGTTTTCAATACTCAAACCCCAATCTTCAATTTTCAAATCTCAATCCACAAACGTCAATTCTCATCACTCAACGCTCAACACTCAGTCCCCATTCCTCAATCTTCAATGCTCAATCCTCAATCCTCAATCCTCAATCCTCAATCTTCAATCCTCAATACTCAATCTTCAATCCTCAATCCTCAATCCTCAATCCTCAATCCTCAATCCTCAATCCTCAATCGTCAATCTTCAGCCCTCAGTCCTCAACAATCAGTTGTCAATCCTCAATCCTCAATACAACATCATCAATTCACAGTTTTCAATACTCGATACTCAATCTGCAATCTTCAAATCTCTATCCACGAACATCAATTCTCATCACTCAGCCCTCAACACTCCGTCCCCAACCCTCAATCCTCAATCCTCAGTCCTCAATCCTCAATCTTCAATCCTCAATACTCAGTCTTCAACCCTCAATCTTCAATCCTCAATCCTCAATCCTCAATCCTCATTCTTCAATCCTCAACACGCAATCCTCAATCTGCAATCCTCAATCCTCAATCCTCAATTCTCAATCCTCAATCCTCAATCCTCAGACCTCAAACATCAATACTCAACCCTCTGTCCTCGTCTGCAATCCTCAATCCTCAATCCTCAATCCTCAGTCCTCAATCTTCAATCCTCAATACTCAATCTTCAACCCTCAATCTTCAATCCTCAATCCTCTATCCTCATTCTTCAATCCTCAACACCCAATCCTCAATCTTCAATCCTCAATCCTCAATCCTCAATTCTCAATCCTCAATCCTCAATCCTCAGACCTCAAACATCAATACTCAACCCTCAGTCCTCGTCCGCAATCCACGACACTCAATCCTCAATCCTCAATCCTCAATCTTCAATCATCAATATTCAATCTTCAATCCTCAATCCTCAATCCTCTATCCTCAATCCTCAACCCTCAATCCTCAGTCCTCAAACCTCAATCCCGAATCCTCAATCCTGAATCCTCAATCTTCAGCCCTCAGTCCTCAACAATCAATTGTCAGTCCTCAATCCTGAACAGAATATTCCCAATTCGCTGTTTTCAATACTCAATCCCCAATGTTCAATCTTCAAATCTCAATCCACAAGCATCAATTCTCATCACGCAACGCTCAACACTCAGTCCCCAATCCTCAATCTTCAATCCTCAGTCCTCAATCCTCAATCCTCAATCCTCAATCCTCAATCCTCAATCCTCAGTCCTCAATCCACAACCCTCAATCCTCAGTCCTGAAACCTCAATCCCGAATCCTCAATCCTGAATCCGCAAACTTCAGTCCTCAATCCTCAACAATCAATTGTCAATCCTCAATCCTCAATAGAATATCCTCAATTCACAGTTTTCAATACTCAATCCCCATTCTTCGATCTTCAAATCTAAATCCACAAACATCAATTCTCATCACTCAACCCTCAACACTCAGTCCTCTATCTTCAATCCTCAATCCTAAATCCTCAATCTTCAATCCTCAATACTCAATCTGCAATCCTCAATCCTCAATCCTCGATCCTCAATTCTCAATCCTTAATCCTCAATCCTCAATCCTCAATCTTCAATCCTCAATACTCAATCTTCAATACTCAATCCTCAATCCTCAATCCTCTATCCTCAATCGTCAATCGTCAATCCTCAATTCCCAATCCTCAATCTTCAATCCTCAACGCTCAATCTTCAATCCTCAATCATCAATCCTCAAGTTTCAATCCTCAATACTCAGTCTTCAATCCTCAATCCTCAATCCTCAATCCTCAATCCTCAATCCTCAATCCTCAATCCTCAATCCTCAATCCTCAACCCTCAATCCTCAGTCCTGAAACCTCAATCCCGAATCCTCAATCCGGAATCCGCAAACTTCAGTCCTCAGTCCTCAACAATCAATTGTCAATCCTCACACCTCAATAGAATATCCTCAATTCACAGTTTTCAATACTCAAT
The DNA here is from genome assembly GCF_051401765.1 of Calliopsis andreniformis. Lineage (NCBI taxonomy): Eukaryota > Metazoa > Arthropoda > Insecta > Hymenoptera > Andrenidae > Calliopsis > Calliopsis andreniformis. Next base: position 360,687 of record NW_027480701.1, on the reverse strand, counting down.
CCCCATTCTTCAATCTTCAAGTCTCAATCCACAAACATCGATTCTCATCACTCAACCCACAACACTCAGTCCTCAATCTTCAATCCTCAATCCTCAATCCGCAATCTTGAATCCTCAATACTCAATCTTCAATCCTCAATCCTCAATTCTCAATCCTCAACACTCAATCCTCAATCGTCAGTCCTCAATCCCCAATCCTCAATCTTCAATCCTCTATCCTCAATCCTCAATCCTCAATCCTCAACCCTCAATCTTCTATACTCAATCCTCAATCCTCAATACTCAACCATCAGTCCTCAGTCCTGAAACCTCAATACCGAATCCTCAATCCTGAATCCTCAATCATCAGCCCTCAGTCCTCAACAATCAATTGTCAATCCTCAATCCTCAGTAGAATATCCTCAATTCACAGTTTTCAATATTCAATCCCCAGTCTTCAATCTTCAAATCTCAATCCACAAACATCAATCCTCATCACTCAACCCTCAACACTCAGTCCTCAATCTTCAATCCTCAATCCTAAATCCTCAACCTCCAATCCTCAATACTCAATCTTCATCCTCAATCCTCTATTCTCAATCCTCAATACTCATTCCTCAATCGTCAATCCTCAATACCCAATCCTCAATCTTCAATCCTCAATCCACAATATTCAATCCTCAATCCTCAATCCTCAATCCCCAATCCTCAAACTTCAATCCTCAATACTCAATCTTCAATCCTCAATCCTCAATCCTCAATCCTCAATCCTCAATCCTCAATCCTCAATCTTCAATCCTCAATACTCAATCTTCAACCCTCAATCTTCAATCCTCAATCCTCAATCCTCATTCTTCAATCCCCAACACCCAATCCTCAAACTTCAATCCTCAATCCTCAATCCTCAATTCTCAATCCTCAATCCTCAGACCTCAAACATCAATACTCAACCCTCAGTCCTCGTCCGCAATCCAAAACCCTCAATCTTCAATCCTCAATCTTCAATCATCAATATTCAATCTTCAATCCTCAAACCTCAATCCTCTATCCTCAATCCTCAATCCTGAATGTTCAATCCTCAATACAGAATCCTCAATCTTCGATCCTCAATACTCAATCCTCAATCCTCAACCCCCCATCCTCAGTCCTCAAACCTCAATCCTGAATCCTCAATCCTGAATCCTCAACCTTCAGCCCTCAGTCCTCAACAATCAATTGCCAGTCCTCAATCCTCAATAGAATATACCCAATTCGCAGGTTTCAATACTCAATCCCCAATGTTCAATCTTCAAATCTCAATCCACAAACATCAATTCTCATCACTCGACACTCAACACTCAGACCCCAAACCTCAATCTTCAATCCTCAATCCTCAATACTCAATCCTCAATCCTCAACCCTCAATCCTCATTACCCAAACCTCAATCCTCAATCCTCAGTCCTCACCCTCAATTCTCAATCCTCAATCCTCAATCCTCAATCATCAATCCCCAATCCTCAACCCTCAATCCCCAATCCTCAATCCTCAGTCCTCAAACATCAATCCTGAATCCTAAATCTTCAATCCTTACTCCTCAATCCGCAATCCTCAATCTTCAATACTCAATACTCAATCCTCAATCCTCATTCCTCAAACCTCAATCCTCAATCCTCAGTCCTCACCCTCAATCCTCAATCCTCAATCCTCAATCCTCAATCCTCAATCATCAATCCCTAACCCTCAATCCTCAATCCTCAATCCTCAATCCTCAATTTTCAATCCTCAATCCTCAATCTTCAATCCTCAATCCTCAATCCTCAATCCTCAATCGTCAATCCTCAATTTTCAATCCTCAATACTCAATCTTCAATCCTCAATCCTCAATCCTCAATCCTCAACCCTCAATCCTCAGTCCTCAATCCACAACCCTCAATCCTCAGTCCTGAAACCTCAATCCCGAATCCTCAATCCTGAATCCGCAAACTTCAGTTCTCAATCCTCAACAATCAATTGTGAATCCTCAATCCTCAATAGAATATCCTCAATTCACAGTTTTCAATACTCAATCCCCATTCTTCAATCTTCAAATCTCAATGCACAAACATCAATTCTCATCACTCAACCCTCAACACTCAGTCCTCAATCTTCAATCCTCAATCCTCAATCCGCAATCTTGAATCCTCAATACTCAATCTTCAATCCTCAATCCTCAATTCTCAATCCTCAACACTCAATCCTCAATCGTCAATCCTCAATCCCCAATCCTCAATCTTCAATCCTCTATCCACAATCCTCAATCCTCAATCCTCAATCCTCAATCTTCAATCCTCAATACTCAATCTTCAACCCTCAATCTTCAATCCTCAATCCTCAATCCTCAATCCTCAATCCTCAATCATCAATCCTAATTCGTCACTCCTCAATACCCAATCCTCAATCTGCAATCCTCAATCCTCAATCCTCAATCCTCAATCCTCAATCCTCAATCCTCAATCCTCAATCTTCAATCCTCAATCCTCAATCCTCAATTCTCAATCCTCAATCCTCAATCCTCAATCCTCAATACTCAACCCTCAATCTTCAGTCCAGAAACATCAATACCGAATCCTCAATCCTGACTCCTCAATCTTCAGCCCTTAGTCCTCAACAATCAATTGTCAATCCTCAATCCTCAATAGAATATCCTCAATTCACAGTTTTCAATACTCAGCCCCATTCTTCGATCTTCAAATCTAAATCCACAAACATCAATTCTCATCACTCAACCATCAACACTCAGTCCTCTATCTTCAATCCTCAATCCTAAATCCTCAATCTTCAATCCTCAATACTCAATCTGCAATCCTCAATACTCAATCCTCAATCCTCAATCCTAATTCGTCTCCCCTCAATACCCAATCCTCAATCTTCAATCCTCAATCCTCGATCCTGAATTCTCAATCCTTAATCCTCAATCCTCAATCCTCAATCTTCAATCCTCAATACTCAATCTTCAATACTCAATCCTCAATCCTCAATCATCTATCCTCAATCGTCAATCGTCAATCCTCAATTCCCAATCCTCAATCTTCAATCCTCAACCCTCAATCTTCAATCCTCAATCATCAATCCTCAAGTTTCAATCCTCAATACTCAGTCTTCAATCCTCAATCCTCAATCCTCAATCCTCAATCCTCAATCCTCAATCCTCAATCCTCAATTCCCAATCCTCAATCTTCAATCCTCAATCCACAATATTCAATCCTCAATCCTCAATCCTCAGTCCCCAATCCTCAATCTTCAATCCTCAATACTCAATTTTCAATCCTCAATCCTCAATCCTCTATCCTCAATCCTCAATCCTGAATGTTCAATCCTCAATACACAATCCTCAATCTTCAATCCTCAATACTCAATCCTCAATCCTCAACCCTCAATCCTCAGTCCTCAAACCTCAATCCCGAATCCTCAATCCTGAATCCTCAACCTTCAGCCCTCAGTCCTCAACAATCAATTGCCAGTCCTCAATCCTCAATAGAATATACCCAATTCGCAGGTTTCAATACTCAATCCCCAATGTTCAATCTTCAAATCTCAATCCACAAACATCAATTCTCATCACTCGACACTCAACACTCAGACCCCAAACCTCAATCTTCAATCCTCAATCCTCAATACTCAATCCTCAATCCTCAACCCTCAATCCTCATTACCCAAACCTCAATCCTCAATCCTCAGTCCTCACCCTCAATTCTCAATCCTCAATCCTCAATCCTCAATCATCAATCCCCAATCCTCAACCCTCAATCCCCAATCCTCAATCCTCAGTCCTCAAACATCAATCCTGAATCCTAAATCTTCAATCCTTACTCCTCAATCCGCAATCCTCAATCTTCAATACTCAATACTCAATCCTCAATCCTCATTCCTCAAACCTCAATCCTCAATCCTCAGTCCTCACCCTCAATCCTCAATCCTCAATCCTCAATCCTCAATCCTCAATCATCAATCCCTAACCCTCAATCCTCAATCCTCAATCCTCAATCCTCAATTTTCAATCCTCAATCCTCAATCTTCAATCCTCAATCCTCAATCCTCAATCCTCAATCGTCAATCCTCAATTTTCAATCCTCAATACTCAATCTTCAATCCTCAATCCTCAATCCTCAATCCTCAACCCTCAATCCTCAGTCCTCAATCCACAACCCTCAATCCTCAGTCCTGAAACCTCAATCCCGAATCCTCAATCCTGAATCCGCAAACTTCAGTTCTCAATCCTCAACAATCAATTGTGAATCCTCAATCCTCAATAGAATATCCTCAATTCACAGTTTTCAATACTCAATCCCCATTCTTCAATCTTCAAATCTCAATGCACAAACATTAATTCTCATCACTCAACCCTCAACACTCAGTCCTCAATCTTCAATCCTCAATCCTCAATCCGCAATCTTGAATCCTCAATACTCAATCTTCAATCCTCAATCCTCAATTCTCAATCCTCAACACTCAATCCTCAATCGTCAATCCTCAATCCCCAATCCTCAATCTTCAATCCTCTATCCACAATCCTCAATCCTCAATCCTCAATCCTCAATCTTCAATCCTCAATACTCAATCTTCAACCCTCAATCTTCAATCCTCAATCCTCAATCCTCAATCCTCAATCCTCAATCATCAATCCTAATTCGTCACTCCTCAATACCCAATCCTCAATCTGCAATCCTCAATCCTCAATCCTCAATCCTCAATCCTCAATCCTCAATCCTCAATCCTCAATCTTCAATCCTCAATCCTCAATCCACAATTCTCAATCCTCAATACTCAACCCTCAATCTTCAGTCCAGAAACATCAATACCGAATCCTCAATCCTGACTCCTCAATCTTCAGCCCTTAGTCCTCAACAATCAATTGTCAATCCTCAATCCTCAATAGAATATCCTCAATTCACAGTTTTCAATACTCAGCCCCATTCTTCGATCTTCAAATCTAAATCCACAAACATCAATTCTCATCACTCAACCCTCAACACTCAGTCCTCTATCTTCAATCCTCAATCCTAAATCCTCAATCTTCAATCCTCAATACTCAATCTGCAATCCTCAATACTCAATCCTCAATCCTCAATCCTAATTCGTCTCCCCTCAATACCCAATCCTCAATCTTCAATCCTCAATCCTCGATCCTGAATTCTCAATCCTTAATCCTCAATCCTCAATCCTCAATCTTCAATCCTCAATACTCAATCTTCAATACTCAATCCTCAATCCTCAATCATCTATCCTCAATCGTCAATCGTCAATCCTCAATTCCCAATCCTCAATCTTCAATCCTCAACCCTCAATCTTCAATCCTCAATCATCAATCCTCAAGTTTCAATCCTCAATACTCAGTCTTCAATCCTCAATCCTCAATCCTCAATCCTCAATCCTCAATCCTCAATCCTCAATTCCCAATCCTCAATCTTCAATCCTCAATCCACAATATTCAATCCTCAATCCTCAATCCTCAGTCCCCAATCCTCAATCTTCAATCCTCAATACTCAATTTTCAATCCTCAATCCTCAATCCTCTATCCTCAATCCTCAATCCTGAATGTTCAATCCTCAATACACAATCCTCAATCTTCAATCCTCAATACTCAATCCTCAATCCTCAACCCTCAATCCTCAGTCCTCAAACCTCAATCCCGAATCCTCAATCCTGAATCCTCAATCTTCAGCCCTCAGTCCTCAACAATCAATTGTCAGTCCTCAATCCTGAATAGAATATACCCAATTCGCAGTTTTCAATACTCAATCCCCAATGTTCAATCTTCAAATCTCAATCCACAAGCATCAATTCTCATCACGCAACGCTCAACACTCAGTCCCGAATCCTCAATCTTCAATCCTCAATCCTCAATCCTCAATCCTCAATCCTCAATCCTCAATCCTCATTCCTCAAACCTCAATCCTCAATCCTCAGTCCTCACCCTCAATTCTCAATCCTCAATCCTCAATCCTCAATCATCAATCCCAAATCCTCAATCCTCAATCCTCAATCCTCAATCCTCAATTTTCAATCCTCAATCCTCAATTTTCAATCCTCAATCCTCAATCCTCAATCCTCAATCATCAATCCTCAATTTTCAATCCTCAATACTCAATCTTCAATCCTCAATCCTCAATCCTCAATCCTCAATCCTCAGTCCTCAATCCACAACCCTCAATCCTCAGTCCTGAAACCTCAATCCCGAATCCTCAATCCTGAATCCGCTAACTTCAGTCCTCAATCCTCAACAATCAATTGTGAATCCTCAATCCTCAATAGAATATCCTCAATTCACAGTTTTCAATACTCAATCCCCATTCTTCAATCTTCAAATCTCAATGCACAAACATTAATTCTCATCACTCAACCCTCAACACTCAGTCCTCAATCTTCAATCCTCAATCCTCAATCCGCAATCTTGAATCCTCAATACTCAATCTTCAATCCTCAATCCTCAATTCTCAATCCTCAACACTCAATCCTCATTCGTCAATCCTCAATCCCCAATCCTCAATCTTCAATCCTCTATCCACAATCCTCAATCCTCAATCCTCAATCCTCAATCTTCAATCCTCAATACTCAATCTTCAACCCTCAATCTTCAATCCTCAATCCTCAATCCTCAATCCTCAATCCTCAATCATCAATCCTAATTCGTCACTCCTCAATACCCAATCCTCAATCTGCAATCCTCAATCCTCAATCCTCAATCCTCAATCCTCAATCCTCAATCCTCAATCCTCAATCTTCAATCCTCAATCCTCAATCCTCAATTCTCAATCCTCAATCCTCAATCCTCAATCCTCAATACTCAACCCTCAATCTTCAGTCCAGAAACATCAATACCGAATCCTCAATCCTGACTCATCAATCTTCAGCCCTTAGTCCTCAACAATCAATTGTCAATCCTCAATCCTCAATAGAAGATCCTCAATTCACAGTTTTCAATACTCAATCCCCATTCTTCGATCTTCAAATCTAAATCCACAAACATCAATTCTCATCACTCAACCCTCAACACTCAGTCCTCTATCTTCAATCCTCAATCCTAAATCCTCAATCTTCAATCCTCAATACTCAATCTGCAATCCTCAATACTCAATCCTCAATCCTCAATCCTAATTCGTCTCCCCTCAATACCCAATCCTCAATCTTCAATCCTCAATCCTCGATCCTCAATTCTCAATCCTTAATCCTCAATCCTCAATCCTCAATCTTCAATCCTCAATACTCAATCTTCAATACTCAATCCTCAATCCTCAATCCTCTATCCTCAATCCTCAATCGTCAATCCTCAATTCCCAATCCTCAATCTTCAATCCTCAACCCTCAATCTTCAATCCTCAATCATCAATCCTCAAGTTTCAATCCTCAATACTCAGTCTTCAATCCTCAATCCTCAATCCTCAATCCTCAAACCTCAATCCTCAATCCTCAATCCTCAATCCTCAACCCTCAATCCTCAGTCCTGAAACCTCAATCCCGAATCCTCAATCCTGAATCCGCAAACTTCAGTCCTCAGTCCTCAACAATCAATTGTCAATCCTCAAACCTCAATAGAATATCCTCAATTCACAGTTTTCAATACTCAATCCCCATTCTTCAATCTTCAAATCTCAATCCACAAACATCATATCTCATCACTCAACCCTCAACACTCAGGGCTCAATCTTCAATCCTCAATCCTAAATCCTCAATTTTCAATCCTCAATACTCAATCTTCAATCCTCAATCCTCAATTCTCAATCCTCAATCCTCAATCCTCAATCCTCAGTCCTCAATCCTCAATTCTCAATCCTCAATCCTCAATCGTCAGACCTCAAACATCAATACTCAACCCTCAGCCCTCGTCCGCAATCCACAACCCTCAATCCACAATCCTCAATCTTCAGTCATCAATATTCAATCTTCAATCCTCAATCCTCAATCCTCTATCCTCAATCCTCAATCCTGAATGTTCAATCCTCAATACCCAATCCTCAACCTTCAATCGTCAATCCTCAATCCTCAATCCTCAAACCTCAATCCTCAGTCCTGAAAGCTCAATACCGAATCCTCAATCCTGAATCCTCAATCTTCAGCCCTCAGTCCTCAACAATCAATTGTCAATCCTCAATCCTCAATAGAATATCCTCAATTCACAGTTTTCAATACTCAATCCCCATTCTTCAATCTTCAAATCTCAATCCACAAACATCAATTCTCATCACTCAACCCTCAACACTCAGTCCTCAATCTTCAATCCTCAATCCTAAATCCTCAATTTTCAATCCTCAATACTCAATCTTCAATCCTCAATCCTCAATTCTCAATTCTTAATCCTCAATCCTGAATGTTCAATCCTCAATACCCAATCCTCAACCTTCAATCGTCAATCCTCAATCCTCAATCCTCAAACCTCAATCCTCAGTCCTGAAAGCTCAATACCGAATCCTCAATCCTGAATCCTCAATCTTCAGCCCTCAGTCCTCAACAATCAATTGTCAATCCTCAATCCTCAATAGAATATCCTCAATTCACAGTTTTCAATACTCAATCCCCATTCTTCAATCTTCAAATCTCAATCCACAAACATCAATTCTCATCACTCAACCCTGAACACTCAGTCCTCAATCTTCAATCCTCAATCCTAAATCCTCAATTTTCAATCCTCAATACTCAATCTTCAATCCTCAATCCTCAATTCTCTATCCTCAATCCTCAATCCTCAATCCTCAATCCTCAATCCTCAATCTACAATCCTCAATACTCAATCTTCAACTCTCAATCTTCAATCCTCAATCCTCTATCCTCATTCTTCAATCCTCAACACCGAATCCTCAATCTTCAATCCTCAATCCTCAATCCTCAATTCCCAATCCTCAATCCTCAATCCTCAGACCTCAAACATCAATACTGAACCCTCAGTCCTCGTCCGCAATCCACAACACTCAATCCTCAATCCTCAATCCTCAATCTTCAATCATCAATATTCAATCTTCAATCCTCAATCCTCAATCCTCTATCCTCAATCCTCAATCCTCAATGTTCAATACTCAATACCCGATCCTCAATATTCAATCCTCAATCCTCAACCGTCAACCCTCAATTCCCAATCCTCAATCTTCAATCCTCAATCCTCAACCCTGAATCCTCAAGCCTCAATACCAAATCCTCAATCTTCAATCCTCAACACTCAATCCTCAATACGCAATCCTCAATCCTCAATTCTCAAACCTCAATCCTCAGTCCTCAGTCCTCAAACCTCAATCCTCAAACCTCAACCCTCATCCTCAATCCTCAATCCTCGAACCTCAGTCTTCAATCCTCAATCCTCAATCCTCAATTCCCAATCCTCAAACCTCAATCCTCAGACCTCAAGCATCAATACCCAACCCTCTGCCCCCGTCCTCAATCCTCAACCTTCTATCCTCAATACTCAATCTTCAATCCTCAACCCTCAATTCTCAATCCTCAATACTCAATCCTCAATCGTCAATCCTCAATTCCCAATCCTCAATCTTGAATCCACAATCCACAATATTCAATCCTCAATCCTCAATCCTCAGTCCCCAATCCTCAATCTTCAATCCTCAATACTCAATTTTCAATCCTCAATCCTCAATCCTCTATCCTCAATCCTCAATCCTGAATGTTCAATCCTCAATACACAATCCTCAATCTTCAATCCTCAATACTCAATCCTCAATCCTCAACCCTCAATCCTCAGTCCTCAAACCTCAATCCCGAATCCTCAATCCTGAATCCTCAATCTTCAGCCCTCAGTCCTCAACAATCAATTGTCAGTCCTCAATCCTGAATAGAATATACCCAATTCGCAGTTTTCAATACTCAATCCCCAATGTTCAATCTTCAAATCTCAATCCACAAGCATCAATTCTCATCACGCAACGCTCAACACTCAGTCCCCAATCCTCATTTTTCAATCCTCAATCCTCAATCCTCAATCCTCAATCCTCAATCCTCAATCCTCATTCCTCAAACCTCAATCCTCAATCATCAGTCCTCACCCTCAATTCTCAATCCTCAATCCTCAATCCTCAATCATCAATCCCAAATCCTCAATCCTCAATCCTCAATCCTCAATCCTCAATTTTCAATCCTCAATCCTCAATTTTCAAGCCTCAATCCTCAATCCTCAATCCTCAATCATCAATCCTCAATTTTCAATCCTCAATACTCAATCTTCAATCCTCAATCCTCAATCCTCAATCCTCAATCCTCAGTCCTCAATCCACAACCCTCAATCCTCAGTCCTGAAACCTCAATCCCGAATCCTCAATCCTGAATCCGCAAACTTCAGTCCTCAATCCTCAACAATCAATTGTGAATCCTCAATCCTCAATAGAATATCCTCAATTCACAGTTTTCAATACTCAATCCCCATTCTTCAATCTTCAAATCTCAATCCACAAACATTAATTCTCATCACTCAACCCTCAACACTCAGTCCTCAATCTTCAATCCTCAATCCTCAATCCGCAATCTTGAATCCTCAATACTCAATCTTCAATCCTCAATCCTCAAATCTCAATCCTCAACACTCAATCCTCAATCGTCAATCCTCAATCCCCAATCCTCAATCTTCAATCCTCTATCCACAATCCTCAATCCTCAATCCTCAATCCTCAATCTTCAATACTCAATACTCAATCTTCAATACTCAATCCTCAATCCTCAGTCCTCAATCCTCAATCCTCAATCCTCAATCCCCAATCTTCAATCCTCAATACTCAATCCTCAATCCTCAATCCTCAATCCTGAATCCTCAATCTTCAATCCTCAATCCTCAATCCTCAATTCTCAATCCTCAATCCTCAATCCTCAATCCTCAATCCTCAAACCTCAATCCTCAGTCCTGAAAGCTCAATACCGAATCCTCAATCCTGAATCCTCAATCTTCAGCCCTCAGTCCTCAACAATCAATTGTCAATCCTCAATCCTCAATAGAATATCCTCAATTCACAGTTTTCAATACTCAATCCCCATTCTTCAATCTTCAAATCTCAATCCACAAACATCAATTCTCATCACTCAACCCTCAACACTCAGTCCTCAATCTTCAATCCTCAATCCTAAATCCTCAATTTTCAATCCTCAATACTCAATCTTCAATCCTCAATCCTCAATTCTCAATTCTTAATCCTCAATCCTGAATGTTCAATCCTCAATACCCAATCCTCAACCTTCAATCGTCAATCCTCAATCCTCAATCCTCAAACCTCAATCCTCAGTCCTGAAAGCTCAATACCGAATCCTCAATCCTGAGTCCTCAATCTTCAGCCCTCAGTCCTCAACAATCAATTGTCAATCCTCAATCCTCAATAGAATATCCTCAATTCACAGTTTTCAATACTCAATCCCCATTCTTCAATCTTCAAATCTCAATCCACAAACATCAATTCTCATCACTCAACCCTGAACACTCAGTCCTCAATCTTCAATCCTCAATCCTAAATCCTCAATTTTCAATCCTCAATACTCAATCTTCAATCCTCAATCCTCAATTCTCTATCCTCAATCCTCAATCCTCAATCCTCAATCCTCAATCCTCAATCTACAATCCTCAATACTCAATCTTCAACTCTCAATCTTCAATCCTCAATCCTCTATCCTCATTCTTCAATCCTCAACACCGAATCCTCAATCTTCAATCCTCAATCCTCAATCCTCAATTCCCAATCCTCAATCCTCAATCCTCAGACCTCAAACATCAATACTGAACCCTCAGTCCTCGTCCGCAATCCACAACACTCAATCCTCAATCCTCAATCCTCAATCTTCAATCATCAATATTCAATCTTCAATCCTCAATCCTCAATCCTCTATCCTCAATCCTCAATCCTCAATGTTCAATACTCAATACCCGATCCTCAATATTCAATCCTCAATCCTCAACCGTCAACCCTCAATTCCCAATCCTCAATCTTCAATCCTCAATCCTCAACCCTGAATCCTCAAGCCTCAATACCAAATCCTCAATCTTCAATCCTCAACACTCAATCCTCAATACGCAATCCTCAATCCTCAATTCTCAAACCTCAATCCTCAGTCCTCAGTCCTCAAACCTCAATCCTCAAACCTCAACCCTCATCCTCAATCCTCAATCCTCGAACCTCAATCTTCAATCCTCAATCCTCAATCCTCAATTCCCAATCCTCAAACCTCAATCCTCAGACCTCAAGCATCAATACCCAACCCTCTGCCCCCGTCCTCAATCCTCAACCTTCTATCCTCAATACTCAATCTTCAATCCTCAACCCTCAATTCTCAATCCTCAATACTCAATCCTCAATCGTCAATCCTCAATTCCCAATCCTCAATCTTGAATCCACAATCCACAATATTCAATCCTCAATCCTCAATCCTCAGTCCCCAATCCTCAATCTTCAATCCTCAATACTCAATTTTCAATCCTCAATCCTCAATCCTCTATCCTCAATCCTCAATCCTGAATGTTCAATCCTCAATACACAATCCTCAATCTTCAATCCTCAATACTCAATCCTCAATCCTCAACCCTCAATCCTCAGTCCTCAAACCTCAATCCCGAATCCTCAATCCTGAATCCTCAATCTTCAGCCCTCAGTCCTCAACAATCAATTGTCAGTCCTCAATCCTGAATAGAATATACCCAATTCGCAGTTTTCAATACTCAATCCCCAATGTTCAATCTTCAAATCTCAATCCACAAGCATCAATTCTCATCACGCAACGCTCAACACTCAGTCCCCAATCCTCATTTTTCAATCCTCAATCCTCAATCCTCAATCCTCAATCCTCAATCCTCAATCCTCATTCCTCAAACCTCAATCCTCAATCATCAGTCCTCACCCTCAATTCTCAATCCTCAATCCTCAATCCTCAATCATCAATCCCAAATCCTCAATCCTCAATCCTCAATCCTCAATCCTCAATTTTCAATCCTCAATCCTCAATTTTCAAGCCTCAATCCTCAATCCTCAATCCTCAATCATCAATCCTCAATTTTCAATCCTCAATACTCAATCTTCAATCCTCAATCCTCAATCCTCAATCCTCAATCCTCAGTCCTCAATCCACAACCCTCAATCCTCAGTCCTGAAACCTCAATCCCGAATCCTCAATCCTGAATCCGCAAACTTCAGTCCTCAATCCTCAACAATCAATTGTGAATCCTCAATCCTCAATAGAATATCCTCAATTCACAGTTTTCAATACTCAATCCCCATTCTTCAATCTTCAAATCTCAATCCACAAACATTAATTCTCATCACTCAACCCTCAACACTCAGTCCTCAATCTTCAATCCTCAATCCTCAATCCGCAATCTTGAATCCTCAATACTCAATCTTCAATCCTCAATCCTCAAATCTCAATCCTCAACACTCAATCCTCAATCGTCAATCCTCAATCCCCAATCCTCAATCTTCAATCCTCTATCCACAATCCTCAATCCTCAATCCTCAATCCTCAATCTTCAATACTCAATACTCAATCTTCAATACTCAATCCTCAATCCTCAGTCCTCAATCCTCAATCCTCAATCCTCAATCCCCAATCTTCAATCCTCAATACTCAATCTGCAATCCTCAATCCTCAATCATCAATCCTAATTCGTCACTCCTCAATACCCAATCCTCAATCTGCAATCCTCAATTCTCAATCCTCAATCCTCAATCCTCAATCCTCAATCCTGAATCCTCAATCTTCAATCCTCAATCCTCAATCCTCAATTCTCAATCCTCAATCCTCAATCCTCAATCCTCAATACTCAACCCTCAATCCTCAGTCCAGAAACATCAATACCGAATCCTCAATCCTGAATCCTCAATCTTCAGCCCTTAGTCCTCAACAATCAATTGTCAATCCTCAATCCTCAATAGAATATCCTCAATTCACAGTTTTCAATACTCAATCCCCATTCTTCAATCTTCAAATCTAAATCCACAAACATCAATTCTCATCACTCAACCCTCAACACTCAGTCCTCTATCTACAATCCTCAATCCTAAATCCTCAATCTTCAATCCTCAATACTCAATCTGCAATCCTCAATCCTCAATCCTCAATCCTCAATCCTAATTCGTCACTCCTCAATACCCAATCCTCAATCTTCAATCCTCAATCCTCGATCCTCAATTCTCAAATCTTAATCCTCAATCCTCAATCCTCAATCTTCGATCCTCAATGCTCAATCTTCAATACTCAATCCTCAATCCTCAATCCTCAATCCTCAACCCTCAATCCTCAGTCCTGAAACCTCAATCCCGAATCCTCAATCCTGAATCCGCAAACTTCAGTCCTCAGTCCTCAACGATCAATTGTGAATCCTCAAACCTCAATAGAATATCCTAAATTCACAGTTTTCAATACTCAATCCCCATTCTTCAATCTTCAAGTCTCAATCCACAAACATCAATTCTCATCACTCAACCCACAACACTCAGTCCTCAATCTTCAATCCTCAATCCTCAATCCGCAATCTTGAATCCTCAATACTCAATCTTCAATCCTCAATCCTCAATTCTCAATCCTCAACACTCAATCCTCAATCGTCAATCCTCAATCCCCAATCCTCAATCTTCAATCCTCTATCCTCAATCCTCAATCCTCAATCCTCAACCCTCAATCTTCTATACTCAATCCTCAATCCTCAATCCTCAACCATCAATCCTCAGTCCTGAAACCTCAATACCGAATCCTCAATACTGAATCCTCAATCTTCAGCCCTCAGTCCTCAACAATCAATCGTCAATCCTCAATCCTCAATCGAATATCCTCAATCCTCAATCCTCAGACCTCAAACATCAATACTCAACCCTCAGTCCTCGTCCGCAATCCACAACCCTCAATCCTCAATCCTCAATCTTCAATCATCAATATTCAATCTTCAATACTCAATCCTCAATCCTCTATCCTCAATCCTCAATCCTGAATGTTCAATCCTCAATAACCAATCCTCAATCTTCAATCCTCAATACTCAATACTCAATCCTCAATCCTCAATCCTCAGTCCTCAATCCTCAATTCTCAATCCTCAATCCTCAATCCTCAGACCTCAAACATCAATACTCAACCCTCAGCCCTCGTCCGCAATCCACAACCCTCAATCCTCAATCCTCAATCTTCAATCATCAATATTCAATCTTCAATCCTCAACCCTCAATCCTCTATCCTCAATCCTCAATCCTGGATGTTCAATCCTCAATACCCAATCCTCAACCTTCAATCCTCAATCCTCAATCCTCAATCCTCAAACCTCAATCCTCAGTCCTGAAACCTCAATACCGAATCCTCAATCCTGAATCCTCAATCTTCAGCCCTCAGTCCTCAACAATCAATTGTCAATCCTCAAACCTCAATAGAATATCCTCAATTCACAGTTTTCAATACTCAATCCCCATTCTTCAATCTTCAAATCTCAATCCACAAACATCAATTCTCATCACTCAACCCTCAACCCTCAACACTCAGTCCTCAATCTTCAATCCTCAATCCTAAATCCTCAATTTTCAATCCTCAATACTCAATCTTCAATCCTCAATCCTCAATTCTCAATCCTCAATCCTCAATCCTCAATCCTCAATCCTCAATCTACAATCCTCAATACTCAATCTTCAACTCTCAATCTTCAATCCTCAATCCTCTATCTTCATTCTTCAATCCTCAACACCGAATCCTCAATCTTCAATCCTCAATCCTCAATCCTCAATTCCCAATCCTCAATCCTCAATCCTCAGACCTCAAACATCAATTCTCAACCCTCAGTCCTCGCCCGCAATCCACAACACTCAATCCTCAATCCTCAATCCTCAATCTTCAACCATCAATATTCAATCTTCAATCCTCAATCCTCTATCCTCTATCCTCAATCCTCAATCCTGAATGTTCAATACTCAATACCCGATCCTCAATATTCAATCCTCAATCCTCAACCGTCAACCCTCAATTCCCAATCCTCAATCTTCAATCCTCGATCCTCAATCCTGAATCCTCAAGCCTCAATACCAAATCCTCAATCTTCAATCCTCAACACTCAATCCTCAATACGCAATCCTCAATCCTCAATTCTCAAACCTCAATCCTCAGTCCTCAGTCCTCAAACCTCAATCCTCAAACCTCAACCCTCATCCTCAATCCTCAATCCTCGAACCTCAATCTTCAATCCTCAATCCTCAATCCTCAATTCCCAATCCTCAAACCTCAATCCTCAGACCTCAAGCATCAATACCCAACCCTCTGTCCTCGTCCTCAATCCTCAATCTTCAATCCTCAATCCTCAATTCTCAATCCTCAATACTCAATCCTCAATCGTCAATCCTCAATTCCCAATCCTCAATCCTCAATCCTCAGTCCCCAATCCTCAATCTTCAATCCTCAATACTCAATTTTCAATCCTCAATCCTCAATCCTCTATCCTCAATCCTCAATCCTGAATGTTCAATCCTCAATACACAATCCTGAATCTTCAATCCTCAATACTCAATCCTCAGTCCTCAACCCTCAATCCTCAGTCCTCAAACCTCAATCCCGAATCCTCAATCCTGAATCCTCAATCTTCAGCCCTCAGTCCTCAACAATCAATTGTCAGTCCTCAATCCTGAATAGAATATACCCAATTCGCAGTTTTCAATACTCAATCCCCAATGTTCAATCTTCAACCATCAATATTCAATCTTCAATCCTCAATCCTCAATCCTCTATCCTCAATCCTCAATCCTGAATGTTCAATACTCAATACCCGATCCTCAATATTCAATCCTCAATCCTCAACCGTCAACCCTCAATTCCCAATCCTCAATCTTCAATCCTCGATCCTCAATCCTGAATCCTCAAGCCTCAATACCAAATCCTCAATCTTCAATCCTCAACACTCAATCCTCAAACCTCAATCCTCAGTCCTCAGTCCTCAAACCTCAATCCTCAAACCTCAACCCTCATCCTCAATCCTCAATCCTCGATCCTCAATCCTCAATCCTCGAACCTCAATCTTCAATCCTCAATCCTCAATCCTCAATTCCCAATCCTCAAACCTCAATCCTCAGACCTCAAGCATCAATACCCAACCCTCTGTCCTCGTCCTCAATCCTCAATCTTCAATCCTCAATCCTCAATTCTCAATCCTCAATACTCAATCCTCAATCGTCAATCCTCAATTCCCAATCCTCAATCTTCAATCCTCAATCCACAATATTCAATCCTCAATCCTCAATCCTCAGTCCCCAATCCTCAATCTTCAATCCTCAATACTCAATTTTCAATCCTCAATCCTCAATCCTCTATCCTCAATCCTCAATCCTGAATGTTCAATCCTCAATACACAATCCTGAATCTTCAATCCTCAATACTCAATCCTCAGTCCTCAACCCTCAATCCTCAGTCCTCAAACCTCAATCCCGAATCCTCAATCCTGAATCCTCAATCTTCAGCCCTCAGTCCTCAACAATCAATTGTCAGTCCTCAATCCTGAATAGAATATACCCAATTCGCAGTTTTCAATACTCAATCCCCAATGTTCAATCTTCAAATCTCAATCCACAAACATCAATTCTCATCACGCAACGCTCAACACTCAGTCCCCAATCCTCAATCTTCAATCCTCAATCCTCAATCCTCAATCCTCAATCCTCAATCCTCAATCCTCATTCCTCAAACCTCAATCCTCAATCCTCAGTCCTCACCCTCAATTCTCAATCCTCAATCCTCAATCCTCAATCATCAATCCCTAATCCTCAATCCTCAATCCTCAATCCTCAATCCTCAATTTTCAATCCTCAATCCTCAATCTTCAATCCTCAATCCTCAATCCTCAATCCTCAATCATCAATCCTCAATTTTCAATCCTCAATACTCAATCTTCAATCCTCAATCCTCAATCCTCAATCCTCAATCCTCAGTCCTCAATCCACAACCCTCAATCCTCAGTCCTGAAACCTCAATCCCGAATCCTCAATCCTGAATCCGCAAACTTCAGTCCTCAATCCTCAACAATCAATTGTGAATCCTCAATCCTCAATAGAATATCCTCAATTCACAGTTTTCAATACTCAATCCCCATTCATCAATCTTCAAATCTCAATCCACAAACATTAATTCTCATCACTCAACCCTCAACACTCAGTCCTCAATCTTCAATCCTCAATCCTCAATCCGCAATCTTGAATTCTCAATACTCAATCTTCAATCCTCAATCCTCAATTCTCAATCCTCAATACTCAATCCTCAATCGTCAATCCTCAATTCCCAATCCTCAATCTTCAATCCTCAATCCACAATATTCAATCCTCAATCCTCAATCCTCAGTCCCCAATCCTCAATCTTCAATCCTCAATACTCAATTTTCAATCCTCAATTCTCAATCCTCTATCCTCAATCCTCAATCCTGAATGTTCAATCCTCAATACACAATCCTCAATCTTCAATCCTCAATACTCAATCCTCAGTCCTCAACCCTCAATCCTCAGTCCTCAAACCTCAATCCCGAATCCTCAATCCTGAATCCTCAATCTTCAGCCCTCAGTCCTCAACAATCAATTGTCAGTCCTCAATCCTGAATAGAATATACCCAATTCGCAGTTTTCAATACTCAATCCCCAATGTTCAATCTTCAAATCTCAATCCACAAACATCAATTCTCATCACGCAACGCTCAACACTCAGTCCCCAATCCTCAATCTTCAATCCTCAATCCTCAATCCTCAATCCTCAATCCTCAATCCTCAATCCTCATTCCTCAAACCTCAATCCTCAATCCTCAGTCCTCACCCTCAATTCTCAATCCTCAATCCTCAATCCTCAATCATCAATCCCTAATCCTCAATCCTCAATCCTCAATCCTCAATCCTCAATTTTCAATCCTCAATCCTCAATCTTCAATCCTCAATCCTCAATCCTCAATCCTCAATCATCAATCCTCAATTTTCAATCCTCAATACTCAATCTTCAATCCTCAATCCTCAATCCTCAATCTTCAATCCTCAACCCTCAATCTTCAATCCTCAATCATCAATCCTCAAGTTTCAA
The DNA here is from genome assembly GCF_051401765.1 of Calliopsis andreniformis. Classification (NCBI taxonomy): domain Eukaryota; kingdom Metazoa; phylum Arthropoda; class Insecta; order Hymenoptera; family Andrenidae; genus Calliopsis; species Calliopsis andreniformis. The sequence goes on along the minus strand of NW_027480701.1, from coordinate 341,710 downwards.
TCCACAATACTCAGTCTTCAATCCTCAATCCTCAATCCTCAATCCTCAATCCTCAATCCTCAATCCTCAATCCTCAATCCTCAATCCTCAACCCTCAATCCTCAGTCCTGAAACCTCAATCCCGAATCCTCAATCCTGAATCCGCAAACTTCAGTCCTCAGTCCTCAACAATCAATTGTTAATCCTCAAACCTCAATAGAATATCCTCAATTCACAGTTTTCAATACTCAATCCCCATTCTTCAATCTTCAAGTCTCAATCCACAAACATCAATTCTCATCACTCAACCCACAACACTCAGTCCTCAATCTTCAATCCTCAATCCTGAATCCGCAATCTTGAATCCTCAATACTCAATCTTCAATCCTCAATCCTCAATTCTCAATCCTCAACACACAACCCTCAATCGTCAATCCTCAATCCCCAATCCTCAATCTTCAATCCTCTATCCACAATTCTCAATCCTCAATCCTCAATCCTCAATCTTCAATCCTCAATACTCAATCTTCAACCCTCAATCTTCAATCCTCAATCCTCAATCCTCAATCCTCAATCCTCAATCATCAATCCTAATTCGTCACTCCTCAATACCCAATCCTCAATCTGCAATCCTCAATCCTCAATCCTCAATCCTCAATCCTCAATCCTCAATCCTCAATCCTCAATCCTCAATCTTCAATCCTCAATCCTCAATCCTCAATTCTCAATCCTCAATCCTCAATCCTCAATCCTCAATACTCAACCCTCAATCCTCAGTCCCGAAACATCAATACCGAATCCTCAATCCTGAATCCTCAATCTTCAGCCCTTAGTCCTCAACAATCAATTGTCAATCCTCAATCCTCAATAGAATATCCTCAATTCACAGTTTTCAATACTCAATCCCCATTCTTCGATCTTCAAATCTAAATCCACAAACATCAATTCTCATCACTCAACCCTCAACACTCAGTCCTCTATCTTCAATCCTCAATCCTAAATCCTCAATCTTCAATCCTCAATACTCAATCTGCAATCCTCAATACTCAATCCTCAATCCTCAATCCTAATTCGTCACTCCTCAATACCCAATCCTCAATCTTCAATCCTCAATCCTCGATCCTCAATTCTCAATCCTTAATCCTCAATCCTCAATCCTCAGCCTTCAATCCTCAATACTCAATCTTCAATACTCAATCCTCAATCCTCAATCCTCTATCCTCAATCCTCAATCGTCAATCCTCAATTCCCAATCCTCAATCTTCAATCCTCAACCCTCAATCTTCAATCCTCAATCATCAATCCTCAAGTTTCAATTATCAATACTCAGTCTTCAATCCTCAATCCTCAATCCTCAATCCTCAAACCTCAATCCTCAATCCTCAATCCTCAATCCTCAACCCTCAATCCTCAGTCCTGAAACCTCAATCCCGAATCCTCAATCCTGAATCCGCAAACTTCAGTCCTCAGTCCTCAACAATCAATTGTCAATCCTCAAACCTCAATAGAATATCCTCAATTCACAGTTTACAATACTCAATCCCCATTCTTCAATCTTCAAGTCTCAATCCACAAACATCAATTCTCATCACTCAACCCACAACACTCAGTCCTCAATCTTCTATCCTCAATCCTCAATCCGCAATCTTGAATCCTCAATACTCAATCTTCAATCCTCAATCCTCAATTCTCAATCCTCTACACTCAATCCTCAATCGTCAGTCCTCAATCCCCAATCCTCAATCGCCAATCCTCTATCCTCAATCCTCAATCCTCAATCCTCAATCATCAATTCGCAGTCCTCAATCCTCAATCCTCAGACCTCAAGCATCAATACCCAACCCTCAGTCCTCGTCCTCAATCCACAACCCTCAACCCTCAATCCTCAATCTTCATTCATCAATATTCAACCTTCAATCCTCAATCCTCAATCCTCAATCCTCAATCCTCAATCCACAATCCTCAATCCCGAATCCTCAATCCTGAATCCTCAATCTTCAGCCCTCAGTCCTCAACAATCAGTTGTCAATCCTCAATCCTCAATAGAATATCACCAATTCACAGTTTTCAATACTTAATACTCAATCTGCAATCTTCAAATCTCTATCCACAAACATCAATTCTCATCACTCAATCCTCAACGCTCAGTCCCCAATCCTCAATATTCAATCCTCAATCCTCAATCCTCGATCCTCAATCCTCAACCTTCAATCCTCAATGCTCAATCTTCAATCCTCAATCCTCAATACTCAATCCTCAATTCTCAATCCTCAATCGTCAATCTTCAATCCTCTATACTCAATCTTCGATCCTCAGTCCTCAATCCTCAATCCTCAATCCTCAATCTTCAATCCTCGATACTGAATCTACAATCCCAAATCCTCAATCCTCAATCCTCAATCCTCAATCCTCAATCTTCAATCATCAGTCCCCAATCCTCAATCTTCAATCCTCAATCCTCAATCCTGAATCCTCAATCTTCAGCCCTCAGTCCTCAACAATCAGTTGTCAATCCTCAATCCTCAATACAACATCATCAATTCACAGTTTTCAATACTCATTACTCAATCTGCAATCTTCAAATCTCTATCCACAAACATCAATTCTCATTACACAACACTCAACACTCCGTCCCCAATCCTCAATCTTCAATCCTCAATCCTCAATACTCAATCCTCAATCCTCAATCCTCAATACTCAATCCTCAATCGTCAATCCTCAATCCCCAATCCTCAACCTTCAATCCTCTATCCTCAATCCTCAATCCTCAATCCTCAATCTTCAATCCTCAATACTCAATCTTCAATCCTCAATCCTCAATCCTCAGTCCTCAATCCTGAATCCTCAATCATCAATCCTCAATCCTCATTCTTCAATCCTGAATACCCAACCCTCAATCTTCAATCCTCAATCCTCAATCCTCAGTCCTCAGTCCTCAAACCACAATCCTCAACCCTCAGCCCTCATCCTCATTCCTCAGTCCTCAATCCTCAATCCTCAATCCTCAATCTTCAATCCTCAATACTCAATCTTCAATCCTCAGTCCCCAATCCCCAATCTTCAATCCTCAATCCTCAATCCTCAGCCCTCAGTCCTCAAACCACAGTCCTCAGCCCTCAGCCCTCATCCTCATTCCTCAATTCTCAATCCCCAATCCTCAATCCTCAATCTTCAATCCTCAATCCTCAATCTTCAATCCTCAGTCCCAAATCCTCAATCTTCAATACTCAATCCTCAATCCTCAATACCCAATCCTCAATCTCCAATCTTCAATCCTCAATCCTCAACTCTCAATCCTCAATCCTCAGTCCTCAGTCCTCAAGCCTCAATCCTCAACCCTCAGCCCTCATCCTCAATCCTCAATCCTCAATCTTCAATTCTCAAGCCTCAGTCCTCAAGCATGAATCCTCAATCCTCAATCCTCAGTCCTCTAACCTCAATCCTGAATCCTCAATCTTCAGACTTCAGACCTCAACAATCAGACGTCAATACTCAATCCTCAATAGATTATCATCAATTCACAGTTTTCAATACTCAATATTCAATCTGCAATCTTCAGATCTCTATCCACAAACATCAATTCTCATCACTCAACCCTCAACACTCAGTCCTCAATGTTCAATACTCAATCATCAATTCTCAATCTTCAATCCTCAATACTGAATCTTCAATCACCAATCCCCAATCTTCCATACTCAATCCTCAATCATCAATCCTCAATCCTCAATAATCAACCATCAACACTCAATTCTCAATACTCAACAGAATATCCTGAATTCTCATGGTTCAATACTCAATCCACAACTTTCAATAATCAAATCTCAATCCTCAAACATAAATTCTCAACACTCAACCCTCAACACTCAGTCCTCTCTCTTCAATCCTCCATTCTCAACCCTCAATCCTCAAGCGTCAATCCTCAATCCTCAGTCCTCAACCCTCATTCCTCAGTCCTCAAACCTCTATCCCGAATCCTCAATCCTGAATCCTCAATCCTGAATCCTCAAGCTTCAGACCTCAGACCTCAACAATCAGACGTCAATCCTCAATCCTCAATAGAATATCATCAAGTAACAGATTTCAATACTCAATACTCAATCTGCAATCTTCAGATCTCTATCCACAAACATCAATTCTCATCACTCAACCCTCAACACTCAGTCCTCAATGTTCAATACTCAACCATCAATTCTCAATCTTCAATCCTCAATACTGAATCTTCAATCATCAATACCCAATCTTCAATCCTCAATCCTCAATCCTCAATCCTCAATCCTCATTCTTCAATCCTCAATACCCAATCCTCAATCTTCAATCCTCAATCCTCAGTCCTCAATCCTCAATCCTGAATCCTCAATCCTCAATCTTCAATCCTCAGTCCCAAATCCTCAATCCCCAATACTCAATCCTCAATCCTCAATACCCAGTCCTCAATCTTCAATCCTCAATCCTCAATCCTCAACTCTCAATCCTCAATCCTCAGTCCTCTGTCCTCAAACCACAATCCTCAACCCTCAGCCCACATCCTCAATCCTCAATCCTCAATCTCCAATCCTCAAGCCTCAATCCTCAAGCCTGAATCCTCAATCCTCAATCCTCAATCCTCAATCCTCAATACTCAATCCTCAATCCTCAATCCTCAATCCCGAATCCACAATCCTCAATCCACAATCCTCAACCTTCAATCCTCAATGCTCTATCTTCAATCCTCAGTCCTCAAGTCTCAATCCTCAATTCTCAATCCTCAATCGTCAATCTTCAATCCTCAATACTCAATCTTCAATCCTCAATCCTCAATCCTCAATCCTCAATCCTCATTCTTCAATCCTCAATACCCAATCCTCAATCTTCAATCCTCAATCCTCAATCCTCAATCCCCAATTCTCAATCCTCAGTCCTCAAACCTCAATCTTCAATCCTCAATACTCAATCTTCAATCCTCATTCCTCAATCCTCAATCATCAATCCTCAATCTTCAATCCTCAATACTCAATCTTCAATCCTCAATCCTCAGTCCTCGAACATCAATCCTGAATCCTCAATCTTCAGCCCTCAGTCCTCAACAATCAGTTGTCAATCCTCAATCCTCAATAGAATATCACCAATTCACAGTTTTCAATACTTAATACTTAATCTGCAATCTTCAAATCTCTATCCACAAACATCAATTCTCATCACTCAATCCTCAACGCTCAGTCCCCAATCCTCAATATTCAATCCTCAATCCTCTATCCTCGATCCTCAATCCTCAACCTTCAATCCTCAATGCTCAATCTTCAATCCTCAATCCTCAATACTCAATCCTCAATTCTCAATCCTCAATCGTCAATCTTCAATCCTCTATACTCAATCTTCGATCCTCAGTCCTCAATCCTCAATCCTCAATCCTCAATCTTCAATCCTCGATACTGAACCTTCAATCCCAAATCCTCAATCCTCAATCCTCAATCCTCAATCCTCAATCTTCAATCATCAGTCCCCAATCCTCAATCTTCAATCCTCAATCCTCAATCCTGAATCCTCAATCTTCAGCCCTCAGTCCTCAACAATCAGTTGTCAATCCTCAATCCTCAATACAACATCATCAATTCACAGTTTTCAATACTCATTACTCAATCTGCAATCTTCAAATCTCTATCCACAAACATCAATTCTCATCACACAACACTCAACACTACGTCCCCAATCCTCAATCTTCAATCCTCAATCCTCAATACTCAATCCTCCATCCTCAATCCTCAATACTCAATCCTCAATCGTCAATCCTCAATCCCCAATCCTCAACCTTCAATCCTCTATCCTCAATCCTCAATCCTCAATCCTCAATCTTCAATCCTCAATACTCAATCTTCAATCCTCAATCCTCAATCCTCAGTCCTCAATCCTGAATCCTCAATCATCAATCCTCAATCCTCATTCTTCAATCCTGAATACCCAACCCTCAATCTTCAATCCTCAATCCTCAATCCTCAGTCCTCAGTCCTCAAACCACAATCCTCAACCCTCAGCCCTCATCCTCATTCCTCAGCCCTCAATCCTCAATCCTCAATCCTCAATCTTCAATCCTCAATACTCAATCTTCAATCCTCAGTCCTCAGTCCTCAAACCTCAATTCTGAATCCTCAATCCTGAATCCTCAACCTTCAGCCCTCAGTCATCAACAATCTGTTGCCAATCCTCAATCCTCAATAGAATATCCTCAATTCACAGTCTTCAATACTCAATACCCAATCTGCAATCTTCAGATCTCTATCCACAAACATCCATTCTCATCACTCAACCCTCAACACTCAGTCCTCAATGTTCAATCCTCAATCCTCAATTCTCAATCTTCAGTCCTCAATACTGAATCTTCAATCCTCAATCCTCAGTCCTCAGTCCTCAATCCTCAATCCTCAATCTTCAATCCTCAGTCCCCAATCCCCAATCTTCAATCCTCAATACTCAATCCTCAATCCTCAGCCTTCAATCCTCAATCCTCAATCCTCAATCCTCAATCCTCAATCCTCAATCTTCAATCCTCAATACTCAATCTTCAATCCTCAATCCTCAATCCTCAATTCTCAATCCTCAACCTTCAATCCACAGTACTCTATCTTCAATCCTCAATCCTCAGTCCTCAATCCTCAATCCTCATTCTTCAATCCTCAATACCCAATCCTCAATCTTCAATCCTCATTCCTCAATCCTCAATTCGCAATCCTCAATCCTCAACCCTCAGACCTCAAGCATCAATACCCAACCCTCAGTCCTCGTCCTCAATCCATAACCCTCAATCTTCAATCCTCAACATTCGTTCATCAATATTCAACCTTCAATCCTCAATCCTCAATCCTCAATCCTCAATCCTCAATCCTCAATCCTCAATCCTCAATCCTGAATCCTGAATCCTCAATCCTGAATCCTCAATCTTCAGCCCTCAGTCCTCAACAGTCAGTTGTCAATCCTTAATCCTCAATACAATATCAACAATCACAGTTTTCAATACACAATACTCAATCTGCAATCTTGCAATCTCTATACACAAACATCAATTCTCATCACTCAACCCTCAACACTCAGTCCCCAATCCTCAATATTCAATCCTCAATCCTCAATCCTCAATCCTCAATCGTCAACCTTCAATCCTCAATGCTCAACCTTCAATCCTCTGTCCTCAATTCTCAATCCTCAATTCTCAATCCTCAATCGTCAATCTTCAATCCTCAATACTCAATCTTCAATCCTCAATCCTCAATCCTCAATCCTCAATCCTCATTCTTCAATCCTCAATACCCAATCCTCAATCTTCCATCCTCAATCCTCAATCCTCTGTCCTCAGTCCTCAAACCTCCATCCTCAACCCTCAGCCCTCATCCTCATTCCTCAATTCTCAATCCTCAATCCTCAATCCTCAATACTCAATCTTCAATCCTCAATACTTAATCTTCAATCCTCAATCCTCAATCCTCAATCCTCAATCCTCAATCTTCAATCCTCAATACTCTATCTTCAATCCTCAATCCTCAATCCTCAATCCTCAGTCCTCATTCTTCGATCCTCAATACCCAATCCTCAATCTTCAATCCTCGATCCTCAATCCTTAAATTCGCAATCCTCAATCCTCAATCCTCAGACCTCAAGCATCAATACCCAACCCTCAGTCCTCGTCATCAATCCACAACCCTCAATCCTCAATCGTGAATCTTCATTCATCAATATTCAACCTTCAATCATCAATCCTCAATCTTCAATCCTCAATCCTCAATCCTCAATCCTCAATCCTCAATCCTCAGTACCCAATCCTCAATCCTCAATCCTCAATCCGCGATCCTCAATCCTCAATCCTCAATCGTCAATTCTCAATCCTCAGTCCTCAAACCTCAATCCTGAATCCTCAATCCTGAATCCTCAATCTTCAGCCCTCAGTCCTCAACAATCAGTTGTCAATCCTCAATCCTCAATAGAATATCACCAATTCACAATTTTCAATACTCAATACTCAATCTGCAATCTTCAAATCTCTATCCACAAACATCAATTCTCATCACTCAACCCTTAACACTCAGTCCCCAATCCTCAATATTCAATCCTCAATCCTCAATCCTCGATCCTCAATTCTCAACCATCAATCCTCAATGCTCAATCTTCATTCCTCAATCCTCAATCTACAATCCTCAATACCCAATCTTCAACTCTCAATCTTCAATCCTCAATCCTCTATCCTCATTCTTCAATCCTCAACACCCAATCCTCAATCTTCAATCCTCAATCCTCAATCCTCAATTCTCAATCCTCAATCCTGAATCCTCGGACCTCAAACATCAATACTCAACCCTCAGTCCTCGTTCGCAATCCACAACCCTCAATCCTCAATCCTCAATCTTCAATCATCAATATTCAATATTCAATCCTCAATCCTCAATCCTCTATCCTCAATCCTCAATCCTGAATGTTCAATCCTCAATACCCAATCCTCAATCTTCAATCCTCAATACTCAATCCTCAATCCTCAATCCTCAATCCTCAGTCCTCAAACCTCAATCCTGAATCCTCAATCCTGAATCCTCAATCTTCAGCCCTCAGTCCTCAACAATCAATTGTTAGTCCTCAATCCTCAATAGAATATACCCAATTCACAGTTTTCGATACTCAATCCCCAATCTTCAATCTTCAAATCTCGATCCACAAACATCAATTCTCATCACTCAAAGCTCGACACTCAGTCCCCAATCCTCAATCTTCAATCCTCAATCATCAATCCTCAATCCTCAATCCTCAATCTTCAATCCTCAATACTCAATCTTCAATCCTCAATCCTCAATCTTCAATCCCCAATACCCAATCCTCAATCTTCAATCCTCAATCCTCAATCCTCAATTCTCAACACTGAATCCTCAATCCTCAGACCTCAAGCATTAATACTCAACCCTCAGTCCTCGTCCGCAATCCACAACCCTCAATCCTCAATCCTCAATCTTCAATCATCAATATTCAATCCTCAATCCTCAATCCTCAATCCTCTATCCTCAATCCTCAATCCTGAAATGTTCAATCCTCAATACCCAATCCTCAATCTTCAATCCTCAATCCTCAATCCTCAATCCTTAATCCTCAATCCTCGATCCTCAATCCTCAATCCTCAATCTTCAATCCTCAATACTCAATCTTTAATCCTCAATCCTCAGTCCTCAAACCTCAATTCTGAGTCCTCAGTCCTGAATCCTCAACCTTCAGCCCTCAGTCCTCAACAATCAGTTGTCAATACTCAGTCCTCAATAGAATATCCTCAATTCACAGCTTTCAATACTTAATACTCAATCTGCAATCTTCAAACCTCTATCCACAGACATCAATTCTCATCACTCAACACTCAATACTCAGTCCTCAGTGTTCAATCCTCAATCCTCAATTCTCTATCTTCAATCCTCAATACTGAATCTTCAATCCAAAATCCTCAATCCTCAATCCTCAATCCTCAATCCTCAATCTTCAATCCTCAGTCCGCAATCCTCAATCGTCAATCTCCAATCCTGAATTGTCAATCTTCAATCCTCAATCCTCAATCCTCAATCCTCAATCCTCAATCCTCATTCTTCAATCCCCAATACCCAATCCTCAATCTTCAATCCTCAATCCTCAATCCTCAATTCTCAACACTGAATCCTCAATCCTCAGACCTCAAGCATCAATACTCAACCCTCAGTCCTCGTCCGCAATCCACAACCCTCAATCCTCAATCCTCAATCTTCAATCATCAATATTCAATCTTCAATCCTCAATCCTCAATCCTCTATCCTCAATCCTCAATCCTGAATGTTCAATCCTCAATACCCAATCCTCAATCTTCAATCCTCAATCCTCAATCCTCAATCCTTAATCCTCAATCCTCGATCCTCAATCCTCAATCCTCAATCTTCAATCTTCAATCCTCAGTCCGCAATCCTCAATCTTCGATCCTCAATCCTCAATCCTGAATCCTCAATCTTCAGCCCTCAGTCCTCAACAATCAGTTGTCAATCCTCAATCCTCAATACAACATCATCAATTCACAGTTTTCAATACTCAATACTCAATCTGCTATCCTCAAATCTCTATCCACAAACACCAATGCTCATCACTCAACTCTCAACACTCCGTCCCCAATCCTCAATCCTCAATCCTCATTCTTCAATCCTCAATACCAAATCCTCAATCTTCAATCCTCAATCCTCAATTCGCAATCCTCAATCCTCAATCCTCAGACCTCAAGCATCAATACCCAACCCTCAGTCCTCGTCCTCAATCCTCAATCCTCAATCCTCAATCCTCAATCCTCTATCTTCAATCCTCAATACTCAACCTTTAATCCTCAATCCTCAGTCCTCAAACCTCAATTCTGAGTCCTCAGTCCTGAATCCTCAACCTTCAGCCCTCAGTCCTCAACAATCAGGTGTCAATCCTCAATCCTCAATAGAATATCACCAATTCACAGTTTTCAATACTCAATACTCAATCTGCAATCTTCAAATCTCTATCCACAAACATCAATTCTCATCACTCAACCCTCAACACTCAGTCCACAATCTTCAATCCTCAATCCTCAATCCTCAATCTTGAATCCTCAATACTCAATCTTCAATCCTGAATCCTCAATCCTCAATCCTCAACACTCAATCCTGAATCGTCAATCCTCAATCCCCAATCCACAATCTTCAATCCTCTATCCTCAATCCTCAATCCTCAATCCTCAATCCTCAAACTTCAATCCTCAATACTCAACCTTCAATATGCAATCCTCAATCCTCAATCCTCAATTCTCAATACTCAATCGTCAATCTTCAATCCCCAATACTCAATCTTCAATCCTCAGTCCTCAATCCTCAATCCTCAATCCTCATTCTTCAATCCTCAATACCCAATCCTCAATCTTCAATCCTCAATCCTCAATCCTCAATCCTCAATCCTCAGTCCTCAAACCTCAATTCTGAGTCCTCAGTCCTGAATCCTCAACCTTCAGCCCTCAGTCCTCAACAATCAGGTGTCAATCCTCAATCCTCAATAGAATATCACCAATTCACAGTTTTCAATACTCAATACTCAATCTGCAATCTTCAAATCTCTATCCACAAACATCAATTCTCTTCACTCAATCCTCAACACTCAGTCCCCAATCCTCAATATTCAATCCTCAATCCTCAATCCTCGATCCTCAATCCTCAACCTTCAATCCTCAATGCTCAATCTTCAATCCTCAATCCTCAATACTCAATCCTCAATTCTCAATCCTCAATCGTCAATCTTGAATCCTCTATACTCAATCTTCGATCCTCAGTCCTCAATCCTCAATCCTCAGTCCTCAGTCCTCAATCCTCAATTCTCAATCCTCAATCCTCAATCCTCCATCCTCAATCCTCAATCCTCAATCTTCAATCCTCAGTCCGCAATGCTCAATCTTCAATCCTCAATCCTCAATCCTGGATCCTCAATCTCCAGCCCTCAGTCCTCAACAATCAGTTGTCAATCCCCAATCCTGAATACCACATCATCAATTCACAGTTTTCAATACTCAACACTCAATCTGCAATTTTCAAATCTCTATCCACAAACATCAATTCTCATCACTCATCCCTCAACACTCCGTCTCCAATCCTCAATCTTCAATCCTCAATCCTCAATCCTCAATCCTCACTCCTCAATTTTCAATCCTCAATACTCAATCTTCAATCCTCAACCCTCAATCCTCAATCCTCAATCCTCAATCCTCAATCCTCAACCCTCAATCATCAGTCCTGAAACCTCAATCCCGAATCCTCAATCCTGAATCCGCAAACTTCAGTCCTCAGTCCTCAACAATCAGTTGTCAATCCTCAATCATCAATAGAATATCCTCAATTCACAGTTATCAATACTCAATCCCCATTCTTCAGTCGTCAAATCTCAATCCACAAACATCAATCCTCATCACTCAACCCTCAACACTCAGTCCTCAATCTTCAATCCCCAATCCTCAATCCTCAATCCTCAACCTTGAATCCTCAATACTCAATCTTCAATCCTCAATGCTCAATTCCCAATCCTCAACACTCAATCCTCAATCCTCAATCCTCAATTCTCAATCATCAATACTCAATCCACAAACATCAATTCTCATCACTCAACGCTCAACACTCAGTCCTCAATCTTCAATCCTCAATCCTCAATCCTCAATCCTCAACCTTGAATCCTCAATACTCAATCTTCAATCCTCAATCCTCAATTCCCAATCCTCAACACTCAATCTTCAATCCTCAATCCTCAATTCTCAATCATCAATACTCAATCCTCAATCGTCAATCCTCAATCCTCAATCCTCAATCTTCAATCCTCAATACTCAATCTTCAATACTCAATCCTCAATCCTCAATCCTCAATCCTCAATCCTCAATCCTCAATCCCCAATCCCAATTCCTCAATCCTCAATCCTCAATCGTCAATCCTCAATCCTCAATCTTCAATCCTCAATACTCAATCTTCAATCCTCAATCCTCAATCCTCAATCCTCAATCCTCAATCCTCAATCCTCAATCTTCAATCCTCAATACTCAATCTTCAACCCTCAATCTTCAATCCTCAATCCTCTATCCTCATTCTTCAATCCTCAACACCCAATCCTCAGTCTTCAATCCTCAATCCTCAATCCTCAATTCTCAATCCACAATCCTCAATCCTCAATCCTCAGACCTCAAACGTCAATACTCTACCCTCAGTCCTCGTCCGCAATCCACAACCCTCAATCCTCAATCCTCAATCTTCAATCATCAATATTCAATCTTCAATCCTCAATCCTCTATCCTCAATCCTCAATCCTGAATGTTCAATCCTCAATACCCAATCCTCAATCTCCAATCCTCAATACTCAATCCTCAATCCTCAATCCTCAATCCTCAGTCCTCAATCCCCAATTCTCAACCGTCAATCCTCAATCCTCAGACCTCAAACATCAATACTCAGACCTCAGCCCTCGTCCGCAATCCACAACCCTCAATCCTCAATCCTCAATCTTCAATCATCAATATTCAACATTCAATCCTCAATCCTCAATCTTCAATCCTCAATACTCAATCTTCAATACTCAATCCTCAATCCTCAATCCTCAATCCTCAATCCTCAATCCTCAATCCCCAATCCCAATTCCTCAATCCTCAATCCTCAATCCTCAATCGTCAATCCTCAATCCTCAATCTTCAATCCTCAATACTCAATCTTCAATCCTCAATCCTCAATCCTCAATCCTCAATCCTCAATCCTCAATCCTCAATCTTCAATCCTCAATACTCAATCTTCAACCCTCAATCTTCAATCCTCAATCCTCTATCCTCATTCTTCAATCCTCAACACCCAATCCTCAATCTTCAATCCTCAATCCTCAATCCTCAATTCTCAATCCACAGTCCTCAATCCTCATTCCTCAGACCTCAAACATCAATACTCTACCCTCAGTCCTCGTCCGCAATCCACAACCCTCAATCCTCAATCCTCAATTTTCAATCATCAATATTCAATCTTCAATCCTCAATCCTCAATACTCTATCCTCAATCCTCAATCCTGAATGTTCATTCCTCAATACCCAATCCTCAATCTCCAATCCTCAATACTCAGTCCTCAATCCTCAATCCTCAATCCTCAGACCTCAATCCTCAATTCTCAATCCTCAATCCTCAATCCTCAGACCTCAAACATCAATACTCAACCCTCAGCCCTCGTCCGCAATCCACAACCCTCAATCCTCAATCCTCAATCTTCAATCATCAATATTCAATCCTCAATCCTCAATCCTCAATCCTCTATCCTCAATCCTCAATCCTGAAATGTTCAATCCTCAATACCCAATCCTCAATCTTCAATCCTCAATCCTCAATCCTCAATCCTTAATCCTCAATCCTCGATCCTCAATCCTCAATCCTCAATCTTCAATCCTCAATACTCAATCTTTAATCCTCAATCCTCAGTCCTCAAACCTCAATTCTGAGTCCTCAGTCCTGAATCCTCAACCTTCAGCCCTCAGTCCTCAACAATCTGTTGTCAATACTCAGTCCTCAATAGAATATCCTCAATTCACAGCTTTCAATACTTAATACTCAATCTGCAATCTTCAAACGTCTATCCACAGACATCAATTCTCATCACTCAACACTCAATACTCAGTCCTCAGTGTTCAATCCTCAATCCTCAATTCTCTATCTTCAATCCTCAATACTGAATCTTCAATCCTAAATCCTCAATCATCAATCCTCAATCCTCAATCCTCAATCTTCAATCCTCAGTCCGCAATCCTCAATCGTCAATCTCCAATCCTGAATTGTCAATCTTCAATCCTCAATCCTCAATCCTCAATCCTCAATCCTCAATCCTCATTCTTCAATCCCCAATACCCAATCCTCAATCTTCAATCCTCAATCCTCAATCCTCAATTCTCAACACTGAATCCTCAATCCTCAGACCTCAAGCATCAATACTCAACCCTCAGTCCTCGTCCGCAATCCACAACCCTCAATCCTCAATCCTCAATCTTCAATCATCAATATTCAATCTTCAATCCTCAATCCTCAATCCTCTATCCTCAATCCTCAATCCTGAATGTTCAATCCTCAATACCCAATCCTCAATCTTCAATCCTCAATCCTCAATCCTCAATCCTTAATCCTCAATCCTCGATCCTCAATCGTCAATCCTCAATCTTCAATCTTCAATCCTCAGTCCGCAATCCTCAATCTTCGATCCTCAATCCTCAATCCTGAATCCTCAATCTTCAGCCCTCAGTCCTCAACAATCAGTTGTCAATCCTCAATCCTCAATACAACATCATCAATTCACAGTTTTCAATACTCAATACTCAATCTGCTATCCTCAAATCTCTATCCACAAACACCAATGCTCATCACTCAACTCTCAACACTCCGTCCCCAATCCTCAATCCTCAATCCTCATTCTTCAATCCTCAATACCAAATCCTCAATCTTCAATCCTCAATCCTCAATTCGCAATCCTCAATCCTCAATCCTCAGACCTCAAGCATCAATACCCAACCCTCAGTCCTCGTCCTCAATCCTCAATCCTCAATCCTCAATCCTCAATCCTCTATCTTCAATCCTCAATACTCAACCTTTAATCCTCAATCCTCAGTCCTCAAACCTCAATTCTGAGTCCTCAGTCCTGAATCCTCAACCTTCAGCCCTCAGTCCTCAACAATCAGGTGTCAATCCTCAATCCTCAATAGAATATCACCAATTCACAGTTTTCAATACTCAATACTCAATCTGCAATCTTCAAATCTCTATCCACAAACATCAATTCTCATCACTCAACCCTCAACACTCAGTCCACAATCTTCAATCCTCAATCCTCAATCCTCAGTCTTGAATCCTCAATACTCAATCTTCAATCCTGAATCCTCAATCCTCAATCCTCAACACTCAATCCTCAATCGTCAATCCTCAATCCCCAATCCACAATCCTCAATCATCAATCCCAAATCCTCAATCCTCAATCCTCAATCCTCAATCCTCAATTTTCAATCCTCAATCCTCAATTTTCAAGCCTCAATCCTCAATCCTCAATCCTCAATCATCAATCCTCAATTTTCAATCCTCAATACTCAATCTTCAATCCTCAATCCTCAATCCTCAATCCTCAATCCTCAGTCCTCAATCCACAACCCTCAATCCTCAGTCCTGAAACCTCAATCCCGAATCCTCAATCCTGAATCCGCAAACTTCAGTCCTCAATCCTCAACAATCAATTGTGAATCCTCAATCCTCAATAGAATATCCTCAATTCACAGTTTTCAATACTCAATCCCCATTCTTCAATCTTCAAATCTCAATCCACAAACATTAATTCTCATCACTCAACCCTCAACACTCAGTCCTCAATCTTCAATCCTCAATCCTCAATCCGCAATCTTGAATCCTCAATACTCAATCTTCAATCCTCAATCCTCAATCCTCAATCCTCTATCCTCATTCTTCAATCCTCAACACCGAATCCTCAATCTTCAATCCTCAATCCTCAATCCTCAATTCCCAATCCTCAATCCTCAATCCTCAGACCTCAAACATCAATTCTCAACCCTCAGTCCTCGCCCGCAATCCACAACACTCAATCCTCAATCCTCAATCCTCAATCTTCAACCATCAATATTCAATCTTCAATCCTCAATCCTCTATCCTCTATCCTCAATCCTCAATCCTGAATGTTCAATACTCAATACCCGATCCTCAATATTCAATCCTCAATCCTCAACCGTCAACCCTCAATTCCCAATCCTCAATCTTCAATCCTCGATCCTCAATCCTGAATCCTCAAGCCTCAATACCAAATCCTCAATCTTCAATCCTCAACACTCAATCCTCAATACGCAATCCTCAATCCTCAATTCTCAAACCTCAATCCTCAGTCCTCAGTCCTCAAACCTCAATCTTCAAACCTCAACCCTCATCCTCAATCCTCAATCCTCGAACCTCAATCTTCAATCCTCAATCCTCAATCCTCAATTCCCAATCCTCAAACCTCAATCCTCAGACCTCAAGCATCAATACCCAACCCTCTGTCCTCGTCCTCAATCCTCAATCTTCAATCCTCAATCCTCAATTCTCAATCCTCAATACTCAATCCTCAATCGTCAATCCTCAATTCCCAATCCTCAATCCTCAATCCTCAGTCCCCAATCCTCAATCTTCAATCCTCAATACTCAATTTTCAATCCTCAATCCTCAATCCTCTATCCTCAATCCTCAATCCTGAATGTTCAATCCTCAATACACAATCCTGAATCTTCAATCCTCAATACTCAATCCTCAGTCCTCAACCCTCAATCCTCAGTCCTCAAACCTCAATCCCGAATCCTCAATCCTGAATCCTCAATCTTCAGCCCTCAGTCCTCAACAATCAATTGTCAGTCCTCAATCCTGAATAGAATATACCCAATTCGCAGTTTTCAATACTCAATCCCCAATGTTCAATCTTCAAATCTCAATCCACAAACATCAATTCTCATCACGCAACGCTCAACACTCAGTCCCCAATCCTCAATCTTCAATCCTCAATCCTCAATCCTCAATCCTCAATCCTCAATCCTCAATCCTCATTCCTCAAACCTCAATCCTCAATCCTCAGTCCTCACCCTCAATTCTCAATCCTCAATCCTCAATCCTCAATCATCAATCCCTAATCCTCAATCCTCAATCCTCAATCCTCAATCCTCAATTTTCAATCCTCAATCCTCAATCTTCAATCCTCAATCCTCAATCCTCAATCCTCAATCCTCAATCCTCAATTTTCAATCCTCAATACTCAATCTTCAATCCTCAATCCTCAATCCTCAATCCTCAATCCTCAGTCCTCAATCCACAACCCTCAATCCTCAGTCCTGAAACCTCAATCCCGAATCCTCAATCCTGAATCCGCAAACTTCAGTCCTCAATCCTCAACAATCAATTGTGAATCCTCAATCCTCAATAGAATATCCTCAATTCACAGTTTTCAATACTCAATCCCCATTCATCAATCTTCAAATCTCAATCCACAAACATTAATTCTCATCACTCAACCCTCAACACTCAGTCCTCAATCTTCAATCCTCAATCCTCAATCCGCAATCTTGAATCCTCAATACTCAATCTTCAATCCTCAATCCTCAATTCTCAATCCTCAACACTCAATCCTCAATCGTCAATCCTCAATCCCCAATCCTCAATCTTCAATCCTCTATCCACAATCCTCAATCCTCAATCCTCAATCCTCAATCTTCAATCCTCAATACTCAATCTTCAACCCTCAATCTTCAATCCTCAATCCTCAATCCTCAATCCTCAATCCTCAATCATCAATCCTAACTCCTCACTCCTCAATACCCAATCCTCAATCTGCAATCCTCAATCCTCAATCGTCAATCCTCAATCCTCAATCCTCAATCCTCAATCCTCAATCTTCAATCCTCAATCCTCAAACCTCAATTCTCAATCTTCAATACTCAATCCTCAATCCTCGACACTCAACCCTCAATCCTCAGTCCAGAAACATCAATACCGAATCCTCAATCCTGAATCCTCAATCTTCAGCCCTTAGTCCTCAACAATCAATTGTCAATCCTCAATCCTCAGTAGAATATCCTCAATTCACAGTTTTCAATACTCAATCCCCATTCTTCGATCTTCAAATCTAAATCCACAAACATCAATTCTCATCACTCAACCCTCAACACTCAGTCCTCTATCTTCAATCCTCAATCCTAAATCCTCAAGCTTCAATCCTCAATACTCAATCTGCAATCCTCAATACTCAATCCTCAATCCTCAATCCTAATTCGTCACTCCTCAATACCCAATCCTCAATCATCAATCCACAACACTCAATCCTCAATCCTCAATCCTCAATCTTCAACCATCAATATTCAATCTTCAATCCTCAATCCTCAATCCTCTATCCTCAATCCTCAAT
This sequence comes from Calliopsis andreniformis, assembly GCF_051401765.1. NCBI lineage: Eukaryota > Metazoa > Arthropoda > Insecta > Hymenoptera > Andrenidae > Calliopsis > Calliopsis andreniformis. The sequence goes on along the minus strand of NW_027480701.1, from coordinate 323,292 downwards.
CCTGAATGTTCAATACTCAATACCCGATCCTCAATATTCAATCCTCAATCCTCAACCGTCAACCCTCAATTCCCAATCCTCAATCTTCAATCCTCGATCCTCAATCCTGAATCCTCAAGCCTCAATACCAAATCCTCAATCTTCAATCCTCAACACTCAATCCTCAAACCTCAATCCTCAGTCCTCAGTCCTCAAACCTCAATCCTCAAACCTCAACCCTCATCCTCAATCCTCAATCCTCGATCCTCAATCCTCAATCCTCGAACCTCAATCTTCAATCCTCAATCCTCAATCCTCAATTCCCAATCCTCAAACCTCAATCCTCAGACCTCAAGCATCAATACCCAACCCTCTGTCCTCGTCCTCAATCCTCAATCTTCAATCCTCAATCCTCAATTCTCAATCCTCAATACTCAATCCTCAATCGTCAATCCTCAATTCCCAATCCTCAATCTTCAATCCTCAATCCACAATATTCAATCCTCAATCCTCAATCCTCAGTCCCCAATCCTCAATCTTCAATCCTCAATACTCAATTTTCAATCCTCAATCCTCAATCCTCTATCCTCAATCCTCAATCCTGAATGTTCAATCCTCAATACACAATCCTGAATCTTCAATCCTCAATACTCAATCCTCAGTCCTCAACCCTCAATCCTCAGTCCTCAAACCTCAATCCCGAATCCTCAATCCTGAATCCTCAATCTTCAGCCCTCAGTCCTCAACAATCAATTGTCAGTCCTCAATCCTGAATAGAATATACCCAATTCGCAGTTTTCAATACTCAATCCCCAATGTTCAATCTTCAAATCTCAATCCACAAACATCAATTCTCATCACGCAACGCTCAACACTCAGTCCCCAATCCTCAATCTTCAATCCTCAATCCTCAATCCTCAATCCTCAATCCTCAATCCTCAATCCTCATTCCTCAAACCTCAATCCTCAATCCTCAGTCCTCACCCTCAATTCTCAATCCTCAATCCTCAATCCTCAATCATCAATCCCTAATCCTCAATCCTCAATCCTCAATCCTCAATCCTCAATTTTCAATCCTCAATCCTCAATCTTCAATCCTCAATCCTCAATCCTCAATCCTCAATCATCAATCCTCAATTTTCAATCCTCAATACTCAATCTTCAATCCTCAATCCTCAATCCTCAATCCTCAATCCTCAGTCCTCAATCCACAACCCTCAATCCTCAGTCCTGAAACCTCAATCCCGAATCCTCAATCCTGAATCCGCAAACTTCAGTCCTCAATCCTCAACAATCAATTGTGAATCCTCAATCCTCAATAGAATATCCTCAATTCACAGTTTTCAATACTCAATCCCCATTCATCAATCTTCAAATCTCAATCCACAAACATTAATTCTCATCACTCAACCCTCAACACTCAGTCCTCAATCTTCAATCCTCAATCCTCAATCCGCAATCTTGAATCCTCAATACTCAATCTTCAATCCTCAATCCTCAATTCTCAATCCTCAATACTCAATCCTCAATCGTCAATCCTCAATTCCCAATCCTCAATCTTCAATCCTCAATCCACAATATTCAATCCTCAATCCTCAATCCTCAGTCCCCAATCCTCAATCTTCAATCCTCAATACTCAATTTTCAATCCTCAATTCTCAATCCTCTATCCTCAATCCTCAATCCTGAATGTTCAATCCTCAATACACAATCCTCAATCTTCAATCCTCAATACTCAATCCTCAGTCCTCAACCCTCAATCCTCAGTCCTCAAACCTCAATCCCGAATCCTCAATCCTGAATCCTCAATCTTCAGCCCTCAGTCCTCAACAATCAATTGTCAGTCCTCAATCCTGAATAGAATATACCCAATTCGCAGTTTTCAATACTCAATCCCCAATGTTCAATCTTCAAATCTCAATCCACAAACATCAATTCTCATCACGCAACGCTCAACACTCAGTCCCCAATCCTCAATCTTCAATCCTCAATCCTCAATCCTCAATCCTCAATCCTCAATCCTCAATCCTCATTCCTCAAACCTCAATCCTCAATCCTCAGTCCTCACCCTCAATTCTCAATCCTCAATCCTCAATCCTCAATCATCAATCCCTAATCCTCAATCCTCAATCCTCAATCCTCAATCCTCAATTTTCAATCCTCAATCCTCAATCTTCAATCCTCAATCCTCAATCCTCAATCCTCAATCATCAATCCTCAATTTTCAATCCTCAATACTCAATCTTCAATCCTCAATCCTCAATCCTCAATCTTCAATCCTCAACCCTCAATCTTCAATCCTCAATCATCAATCCTCAAGTTTCAATCCACAATACTCAGTCTTCAATCCTCAATCCTCAATCCTCAATCCTCAATCCTCAATCCTCAATCCTCAATCCTCAATCCTCAATCCTCAACCCTCAATCCTCAGTCCTGAAACCTCAATCCCGAATCCTCAATCCTGAATCCGCAAACTTCAGTCCTCAGTCCTCAACAATCAATTGTTAATCCTCAAACCTCAATAGAATATCCTCAATTCACAGTTTTCAATACTCAATCCCCATTCTTCAATCTTCAAGTCTCAATCCACAAACATCAATTCTCATCACTCAACCCACAACACTCAGTCCTCAATCTTCAATCCTCAATCCTGAATCCGCAATCTTGAATCCTCAATACTCAATCTTCAATCCTCAATCCTCAATTCTCAATCCTCAACACACAACCCTCAATCGTCAATCCTCAATCCCCAATCCTCAATCTTCAATCCTCTATCCACAATTCTCAATCCTCAATCCTCAATCCTCAATCTTCAATCCTCAATACTCAATCTTCAACCCTCAATCTTCAATCCTCAATCCTAAATCCTCAATCCTCAATCCTCAATCATCAATCCTAATTCGTCACTCCTCAATACCCAATCCTCAATCTGCAATCCTCAATCCTCAATCCTCAATCCTCAATCCTCAATCCTCAATCCTCAATCCTCAATCCTCAATCTTCAATCCTCAATCCTCAATCCTCAATTCTCAATCCTCAATCCTCAATCCTCAATCCTCAATACTCAACCCTCAATCCTCAGTCCCGAAACATCAATACCGAATCCTCAATCCTGAATCCTCAATCTTCAGCCCTTAGTCCTCAACAATCAATTGTCAATCCTCAATCCTCAATAGAATATCCTCAATTCACAGTTTTCAATACTCAATCCCCATTCTTCGATCTTCAAATCTAAATCCACAAACATCAATTCTCATCACTCAACCCTCAACACTCAGTCCTCTATCTTCAATCCTCAATCCTAAATCCTCAATCTTCAATCCTCAATACTCAATCTGCAATCCTCAATACTCAATCCTCAATCCTCAATCCTAATTCGTCACTCCTCAATACCCAATCCTCAATCTTCAATCCTCAATCCTCGATCCTCAATTCTCAATCCTTAATCCTCAATCCTCAATCCTCAGTCTTCAATCCTCAATACTCAATCTTCAATACTCAATCCTCAATCCTCAATCCTCTATCCTCAATCCTCAATCGTCAATCCTCAATTCCCAATCCTCAATCTTCAATCCTCAACCCTCAATCTTCAATCCTCAATCATCAATCCTCAAGTTTCAATTATCAATACTCAGTCTTCAATCCTCAATCCTCAATCCTCAATCCTCAAACCTCAATCCTCAATCCTCAATCCTCAATCCTCAACCCTCAATCCTCAGTCCTGAAACCTCAATCCCGAATCCTCAATCCTGAATCCGCAAACTTCAGTCCTCAGTCCTCAACAATCAATTGTCAATCCTCAAACCTCAATAGAATATCCTCAATTCACAGTTTTCAATACTCAATCCCCATTCTTCAATCTTCAAGTCTCAATCCACAAACATCAATTCTCATCACTCAACCCACAACACTCAGTCCTCAATCTTCTATCCTCAATCCTCAATCCGCAATCTTGAATCCTCAATACTCAATCTTCAATCCTCAATCCTCAATTCTCAATCCTCTACACTCAATCCTCAATCGTCAGTCCTCAATCCCCAATCCTCAATCGCCAATCCTCTATCCTCAATCCTCAATCCTCAATCCTCAATCATCAATTCGCAGTCCTCAATCCTCAATCCTCAGACCTCAAGCATCAATACCCAACCCTCAGTCCTCGTCCTCAATCCACAACCCTCAACCCTCAATCCTCAATCTTCATTCATCAATATTCAACCTTCAATCCTCAATCCTCAATCCTCAATCCTCAATCCTCAATCCACAATCCTCAATCCCGAATCCTCAATCCTGAATCCTCAATCTTCAGCCCTCAGTCCTCAACAATCAGTTGTCAATCCTCAATCCTCAATAGAATATCACCAATTCACAGTTTTCAATACTTAATACTCAATCTGCAATCTTCAAATCTCTATCCACAAACATCAATTCTCATCACTCAATCCTCAACGCTCAGTCCCCAATCCTCAATATTCAATCCTCAATCCTCAATCCTCGATCCTCAATCCTCAACCTTCAATCCTCAATGCTCAATCTTCAATCCTCAATCCTCAATACTCAATCCTCAATTCTCAATCCTCAATCGTCAATCTTCAATCCTCTATACTCAATCTTCGATCCTCAGTCCTCAATCCTCAATCCTCAATCCTCAATCTTCAATCCTCGATACTGAATCTACAATCCCAAATCCTCAATCCTCAATCCTCAATCCTCAATCCTCAATCTTCAATCATCAGTCCCCAATCCTCAATCTTCAATCCTCAATCCTCAATCCTGAATCCTCAATCTTCAGCCCTCAGTCCTCAACAATCAGTTGTCAATCCTCAATCCTCAATACAACATCATCAATTCACAGTTTTCAATACTCATTACTCAATCTGCAATCTTCAAATCTCTATCCACAAACATCAATTCTCATTACACAACACTCAACACTCCGTCCCCAATCCTCAATCTTCAATCCTCAATCCTCAATACTCAATCCTCAATCCTCAATCCTCAATACTCAATCCTCAATCGTCAATCCTCAATCCCCAATCCTCAACCTTCAATCCTCTATCCTCAATCCTCAATCCTCAATCCTCAATCTTCAATCCTCAATACTCAATCTTCAATCCTCAATCCTCAATCCTCAGTCCTCAATCCTGAATCCTCAATCATCAATCCTCAATCCTCATTCTTCAATCCTGAATACCCAACCCTCAATCTTCAATCCTCAATCCTCAATCCTCAGTCCTCAGTCCTCAAACCACAATCCTCAACCCTCAGCCCTCATCCTCATTCCTCAGTCCTCAATCCTCAATCCTCAATCCTCAATCTTCAATCCTCAATACTCAATCTTCAATCCTCAGTCCCCAATCCCCAATCTTCAATCCTCAATCCTCAATCCTCAGCCCTCAGTCCTCAAACCACAGTCCTCAGCCCTCAGCCCTCATCCTCATTCCTCAATTCTCAATCCTCAATCCTCAATCCTCAATCTTCAATCCTCAATACTCAATCTTCAATCCTCAGTCCTCAGTCCTCAAACCTCAATTCTGAATCCTCAATCCTGAATCCTCAACCTTCAGCCCTCAGTCCTCAACAATCAGTTGCCAATCCTCTATCCTCAATAGAAAATCCTCAATTCACAGTTTTCAATACTCAATACTCAATCTGCAATCTTCAAATCTCTATCCACAAACATCCATTCTCATCACTCAACCCTCGACACTCAGTCCTCAATGTTCAATCCTCAATCCTCAATTCTCAATCTTCAATCCTCAATACTCAATCTTCAATCCTCAATCCTCAGTCCTCAATACTCAATCCTCATTCATCAATCCTCAATACCCAATCCTCAATCATCAATCCTCAATCCTCAATCCTCAATTCGCAATCCTCAATCCTCAATCCTCAGACCTCAAGCATCAATACCCAACCCTCAGTTCTCGTCCTCAATCCACAACCCTCGATCCTCAATCCTCAACCTTCATTCATCAATATTCAACCTTCAATCCTCAATCCTGAATCCCCAATCCTCAATCCTCAATCCTCAATCCTCAATCCTCAATCCTGAATCCTCAATCCTGAATCCTCAATCTTCAGCCCTCAGTCCTCAACAGTCAGTTGTCAATCCTCAATCCTCAATACAATATAAACAATCACAGTTTTCGATACACAATACTCAATCTGCAATCTTGAAATCTCTATACACAAACATCAATTCTCATCACTCAACCCTCAACACTCAGTCCCCAATCCTCAAGATTCAATCCTCAATTCTCAATCCTCAATCCTCAATCGTCAACCTTCAATCCTCAATACTCAATCTTCAATCCTCAATCCTCAATCGTCAATTCTCAATACTCAATCTTCAATCCTCAGTACTCTATCTTCAATCCTCAATCCTCAATCCTCAATCCTCAATCCTCATTCTTCAATCCTCAATACCCAATCTTCAGTTTTCAATCCTCATTCCTCAATCCTCAATTCGCAATCCTCAATCCTCAATCCTCAGACCTCAAGCATCAATACCCAACCCTCAGTCCTCGTCCTCAATCCACAACACTCAATCCTCAATCCTCAATCTTCATTCATCAATATTCAACCTTCAATCCTCAATCCTCAATCCTCAATCCTCAGTCCTCAATCCTCAATCCACAATCCTGGATCCTCAATCCTGAATCCTCAACCTTCAACCCTCAGTCCTCAGCAGTCAGTTGTCAATCCTCAATCCTCAATAGAATATCAACAATTCACAGTTTTCAATACACAATACTCAATCTGCAATCTTGAAATCTCTATACACAAACATCAATCCTCATCACTCAACCCTCAACACTCAGTCCCCAATCATCAATATTCAATCGTCAATCCTCAATCCTCAATCCTCAATCCTCAACATTCAATCCTCAATGCTCAAACTTCAATCCTCAGTCCTCAATTCTCAATCCTCAATTCTCAATACTCAATCTTCAACCTTCAATCCTCAATACTCAATCTTCAATCCTCAATCCTCAATCCTCAATCCTCAATCCTCAATCCTCAATCCTCATTCTTCAATCCTCAATACCCAATCCTCAATCTTCAATCCTCAATCCTCAATCCTCAGTCCTCTGTACTCAAACCTCAATCCTCAAACCTCAGCCCTCATCCCCATTCCTCAATTCTCAATACCCAATCCTCAATCCTCAATCTTCAATCCTCAATACTCAATCTTCAATCCTCAGTCCTCAGTCCTCAGTCCTCAAACCTCAATTCTGAATCCTCAATCCTGAATCCTCAACCTTCAGCCCTCAGTCATCAACAATCTGTTGCCAATCCTCAATCCTCAATCCTCAATAGAATATCCTCAATTCACAGTCTTCAATGCTCAATACCCCATCTGCAATCTTCAGATCTCTACCCACAAACATCCATTCTCATCACTCAACCCTCAACACTCAGTCCTCAATGTTCAATCCTCAGTCCTCAATTCTCAATCTTCAATCCTCAATACTGAATCTTCAATCCTCAATCCTCAATCCTCAATACTCAATCTGCAATCCTCAATCCTCAGTCCTCACTCCTCAATCCTCATTCTTCAATCCTCAATACCGAATCCTCAATCTTCAATCCTCAATCCTCAATCCTCAATTCTCAATCCTCAACCCTCAATCCTCAGACTCCAAACATCAATACTCAGCCCTCAGTCCTCGTACTCAATCCACAACCCTCAATCCTCAGTCCTCAATCTTCAATCATTAATATTCAATCTTCAATCCTCAATCCTCAATCCTCAATCCCCAACCCTCAATCTTCAATCCTCAAACCCAATACCCAATCCTCAATCCTCAGTCCTCAAACCTCAATCCTGAATCCTCAATCCTGAATCCTCAATCTTCAGCCCTGAGTCCTCAACAATCAGTTGTCAATCCTCAATCCTCAATAGAATATCTTCAATTCACAGTTTTCAATACTCAATACTCAATCTGCAATCTTCCGATCTCTATCCACAAACATCAATTCTCATCACTCAACCCTCAATATTCAGTCCGCAATCCTCAATCTTCAATCCTCAATCCTCAATCCTCAATCGTCGATCTTAATCGTCAATCCTCAATACTCAATCTTCAATCTTCAATCCTCGATCCTCAATCCTCAATCCTCCATCTTCAATCCTCAATACTCAATCTTCAATCCTCAACCCTCAATCCTCAATCCTCAATCCTCAATCCTCAATCGACAATCTTCAATCCTCAATACTCCATCTTCAATCCTCAATCCTCAATCCTCAATCCTCAATCCTCATTCTTCAATCCTCAATACCCAATCCTCGATCTTCAATCCTCAATCCTCAGTCCTCAATCCTTAATCCTCAATCCTCAATCCTCAATCTTCAATCCTCAGTCCCAAATCCTCAATCTTCAATACTCAATCCTCAATCCTCAATACCCAATCCTCAATCTCCAATCTTCAATCCTCAATCCTCAACTCTCAATCCTCAATCCTCAGTCCTCAGTCATCAAGCCTCAATCCTCAACCCTCAGCCCTCATCCTCAATCCTCAATCCTCAATCTTCAATTCTCAAGCCTCAGTCCTCAAGCATGAATCCTCAATCCTCAATCCTCAGTCCTCTAACCTCAATCCTGAATCCTCAATCTTCAGACTTCAGACCTCAACAATCAGACGTCAATACTCAATCCTCAATAGATTATCATCAATTCACAGTTTTCAATACTCAATATTCAATCTGCAATCTTCAGATCTCTATCCACAAACATCAATTCTCATCACTCAACCCTCAACACTCAGTCCTCAATGTTCAATACTCAATCATCAATTCTCAATCTTCAATCCTCAATACTGAATCTTCAATCACCAATCCCCAATCTTCCATACTCAATCCTCAATCATCAATCCTCAATCCTCAATAATCAACCATCAACACTCAATTCTCAATACTCAACAGAATATCCTGAATTCTCATGGTTCAATACTCAATCCACAACTTTCAATAATCAAATCTCAATCCTCAAACATAAATTCTCAACACTCAACCCTCAACACTCAGTCCTCTCTCTTCAATCCTCCATTCTCAACCCTCAATCCTCAAGCGTCAATCCTCAATCCTCAGTCCTCAACCCTCATTCCTCAGTCCTCAAACCTCTATCCCGAATCCTCAATCCTGAATCCTCAATCCTGAATCCTCAAGCTTCAGACCTCAGACCTCAACAATCAGACGTCAATCCTCAATCCTCAATAGAATATCATCAAGTAACAGATTTCAATACTCAATACTCAATCTGCAATCTTCAGATCTCTATCCACAAACATCAATTCTCATCACTCAACCCTCAACACTCAGTCCTCAATGTTCAATACTCAACCATCAATTCTCAATCTTCAATCCTCAATACTGAATCTTCAATCATCAATACCCAATCTTCAATCCTCAATCCTCAATCCTCAATCCTCAATCCTCATTCTTCAATCCTCAATACCCAATCCTCAATCTTCAATCCTCAATCCTCAGTCCTCAATCCTCAATCCTGAATCCTCAATCCTCAATCTTCAATCCTCAGTCCCAAATCCTCAATCTCCAATACTCAATCCTCAATCCTCAATACCCAGTCCTCAATCTTCAATCCTCAATCCTCAATCCTCAACTCTCAATCCTCAATCCTCAGTCCTCTGTCCTCAAACCACAATCCTCAACCCTCAGCCCACATCCTCAATCCTCAATCCTCAATCTCCAATCCTCAAGCCTCAATCCTCAAGCCTGAATCCTCAATCCTCAATCCTCAATCCTCAATCCTCAATACTCAATCCTCAATCCTCAATCCTCAATCCCGAATCCACAATCCTCAATCCACAATCCTCAACCTTCAATCCTCAATGCTCTATCTTCAATCCTCAGTCCTCAAGTCTCAATCCTCAATTCTCAATCCTCAATCGTCAATCTTCAATCCTCAATACTCAATCTTCAATCCTCAATCCTCAATCCTCAATCCTCAATCCTCATTCTTCAATCCTCAATACCCAATCCTCAATCTTCAATCCTCAATCCTCAATCCTCAATCCCCAATTCTCAATCCTCAGTCCTCAAACCTCAATCTTCAATCCTCAATACTCAATCTTCAATCCTCATTCCTCAATCCTCAATCATCAATCCTCAATCTTCAATCCTCAATACTCAATCTTCAATCCTCAATCCTCAGTCCTCGAACATCAATCCTGAATCCTCAATCTTCAGCCCTCAGTCCTCAACAATCAGTTGTCAATCCTCAATCCTCAATAGAATATCACCAATTCACAGTTTTCAATACTTAATACTTAATCTGCAATCTTCAAATCTCTATCCACAAACATCAATTCTCATCACTCAATCCTCAACGCTCAGTCCCCAATCCTCAATATTCAATCCTCAATCCTCTATCCTCGATCCTCAATCCTCAACCTTCAATCCTCAATGCTCAATCTTCAATCCTCAATCCTCAATACTCAATCCTCAATTCTCAATCCTCAATCGTCAATCTTCAATCCTCTATACTCAATCTTCGATCCTCAGTCCTCAATCCTCAATCCTCAATCCTCAATCTTCAATCCTCGATACTGAATCTTCAATCCCAAATCCTCAATCCTCAATCCTCAATCCTCAATCCTCAATCTTCAATCATCAGTCCCCAATCCTCAATCTTCAATCCTCAATCCTCAATCCTGAATCCTCAATCTTCAGCCCTCAGTCCTCAACAATCAGTTGTCAATCCTCAATCCTCAATACAACATCATCAATTCACAGTTTTCAATACTCATTACTCAATCTGCAATCTTCAAATCTCTATCCACAAACATCAATTCTCATCACACAACACTCAACACTACGTCCCCAATCCTCAATCTTCAATCCTCAATCCTCAATACTCAATCCTCCATCCTCAATCCTCAATACTCAATCCTCAATCGTCAATCCTCAATCCCCAATCCTCAACCTTCAATCCTCTATCCTCAATCCTCAATCCTCAATCCTCAATCTTCAATCCTCAATACTCAATCTTCAATCCTCAATCCTCAATCCTCAGTCCTCAATCCTGAATCCTCAATCATCAATCCTCAATCCTCATTCTTCAATCCTGAATACCCAACCCTCAATCTTCAATCCTCAATCCTCAATCCTCAGTCCTCAGTCCTCAAACCACAATCCTCAACCCTCAGCCCGCATCCTCATTCCTCAGCCCTCAATCCTCAATCCTCAATCCTCAATCTTCAATCCTCAATACTCAATCTTCAATCCTCAGTCCTCAGTCCTCAAACCTCAATTCTGAATCCTCAATCCTGAATCCTCAACCTTCAGCCCTCAGTCATCAACAATCTGTTGCCAATCCTCAATCCTCAATAGAATATCCTCAATTCACAGTCTTCAATACTCAATACCCAATCTGCAATCTTCAGATCTCTATCCACAAACATCCATTCTCATCACTCAACCCTCAACACTCAGTCCTCAATGTTCAATCCTCAATCCTCAATTCTCAATCTTCAGTCCTCAATACTGAATCTTCAATCCTCAATCCTCAGTCCTCAGTCCTCAATCCTCAATCCTCAATCTTCAATCCTCAGTCCCCAATCCCCAATCTTCAATCCTCAATACTCAATCCTCAATCCTCAGCCTTCAATCCTCAATCCTCAATCCTCAATCCTCAATCCTCAATCCTCAATCTTCAATCCTCAATACTCAATCTTCAATCCTCAATCCTCAATCCTCAATTCTCAATCCTCAACCTTCAATCCACAGTACTCTATCTTCAATCCTCAATCCTCAGTCCTCAATCCTCAATCCTCATTCTTCAATCCTCAATACCCAATCCTCAATCTTCAATCCTCAATCCTCAATCCTCAATCCTCAATCCTCAGTCCTCAAACCTCAATTCTGAGTCCTCAGTCCTGAATCCTCAACCTTCAGCCCTCAGTCCTCAACAATCAGGTGTCAATCCTCAATCCTCAATAGAATATCACCAATTCACAGTTTTCAATACTCAATACTCAATCTGCAATCTTCAAATCTCTATCCACAAACATCAATTCTCTTCACTCAATCCTCAACACTCAGTCCCCAATCCTCAATATTCAATCCTCAATCCTCAATCCTCGATCCTCAATCCTCAACCTTCAATCCTCAATGCTCAATCTTCAAACCTCAATCCTCAATACTCAATCCTCAATTCTCAATCCTCAATCGTCAATCTTGAATCCTCTATACTCAATCTTCGATCCTCAGTCCTCAATCCTCAATCCTCAGTCCTCAGTCCTCAATCCTCAATTCTCAATCCTCAATCCTCAATCCTCCATCCTCAATCCTCAATCCTCAATCTTCAATCCTCAGTCCGCAATGCTCAATCTTCAATCCTCAATCCTCAATCCTGGATCCTCAATCTCCAGCCCTCAGTCCTCAACAATCAGTTGTCAATCCCCAATCCTGAATACCACATCATCAATTCACAGTTTTCAATACTCAACACTCAATCTGCAATTTTCAAATCTCTATCCACAAACATCAATTCTCATCACTCATCCCTCAACACTCCGTCTCCAATCCTCAATCTTCAATCCTCAATCCTCAATCCTCAATCCTAACTCCTCAATTTTCAATCCTCAATACTCAATCTTCAATCCTCAACCCTCAATCCTCAATCCTCAATCCTCAATCCTCAATCCTCAACCCTCAATCATCAGTCCTGAAACCTCAATCCCGAATCCTCAATCCTGAATCCGCAAACTTCAGTCCTCAGTCCTCAACAATCAGTTGTCAATCCTCAATCATCAATAGAATATCCTCAATTCACAGTTATCAATACTCAATCCCCATTCTTCAGTCGTCAAATCTCAATCCACAAACATCAATCCTCATCACTCAACCCTCAACACTCAGTCCTCAATCTTCAATCCCCAATCCTCAATCCTCAATCCTCAACCTTGAATCCTCAATACTCAATCTTCAATCCTCAATGCTCAATTCCCAATCCTCAACACTCAATCCTCAATCCTCAATCCTCAATTCTCAATCATCAATACTCAATCCACAAACATCAATTCTCATCACTCAACGCTCAACACTCAGTCCTCAATCTTCAATCCTCAATCCTCAATCCTCAATCCTCAACCTTGAATCCTCAATACTCAATCTTCAATCCTCAATCCTCAATTCCCAATCCTCAACACTCAATCTTCAATCCTCAATCCTCAATTCTCAATCATCAATACTCAATCCTCAATCGTCAATCCTCAATCCTCAATCCTCAATCTTCAATCCTCAATACTCAATCTTCAATACTCAATCCTCAATCCTCAATCCTCAATCCTCAATCCTCAATCCTCAATCCCCAATCCCAATTCCTCAATCCTCAATCCTCAATCGTCAATCCTCAATCCTCAATCTTCAATCCTCAATACTCAATCTTCAATCCTCAATCCTCAATCCTCAATCCTCAATCCTCAATCCTCAATCCTCAATCTTCAATCCTCAATACTCAATCTTCAACCCTCAATCTTCAATCCTCAATCCTCTATCCTCATTCTTCAATCCTCAACACCCAATCCTCAGTCTTCAATCCTCAATCCTCAATCCTCAATTCTCAATCCACAATCCTCAATCCTCAATCCTCAGACCTCAAACGTCAATACTCTACCCTCAGTCCTCGTCCGCAATCCACAACCCTCAATCCTCAATCCTCAATCTTCAATCATCAATATTCAATCTTCAATCCTCAATCCTCTATCCTCAATCCTCAATCCTGAATGTTCAATCCTCAATACCCAATCCTCAATCTCCAATCCTCAATACTCAATCCTCAATCCTCAATCCTCAATCCTCAGTCCTCAATCCCCAATTCTCAACCGTCAATCCTCAATCCTCAGACCTCAAACATCAATACTCAGACCTCAGCCCTCGTCCGCAATCCACAACCCTCAATCCTCAATCCTCAATCTTCAATCATCAATATTCAACATTCAATCCTCAATCCTCAATCTTCAATCCTCAATACTCAATCTTCAATACTCAATCCTCAATCCTCAATCCTCAATCCTCAATCCTCAATCCTCAATCCCCAATCCCAATTCCTCAATCCTCAATCCTCAATCCTCAATCGTCAATCCTCAATCCTCAATCTTCAATCCTCAATACTCAATCTTCAATCCTCAATCCTCAATCCTCAATCCTCAATCCTCAATCCTCAATCCTCAATCTTCAATCCTCAATACTCAATCTTCAACCCTCAATCTTCAATCCTCAATCCTCTATCCTCATTCTTCAATCCTCAACACCCAATCCTCAATCTTCAATCCTCAATCCTCAATCCTCAATTCTCAATCCACAGTCCTCAATCCTCATTCCTCAGACCTCAAACATCAATACTCTACCCTCAGTCCTCGTCCGCAATCCACAACCCTCAATCCTCAATCCTCAATTTTCAATCATCAATATTCAATCTTCAATCCTCAATCCTCAATACTCTATCCTCAATCCTCAATCCTGAATGTTCATTCCTCAATACCCAATCCTCAATCTCCAATCCTCAATACTCAGTCCTCAATCCTCAATCCTCAATCCTCAGACCTCAATCCTCAATTCTCAATCCTCAATCCTCAATCCTCAGACCTCAAACATCAATACTCAACCCTCAGCCCTCGTCCGCAATCCACAACCCTCAATCCTCAATCCTCAATCTTCAATCATCAATATTCAATCCTCAATCCTCAATCCTCAATCCTCTATCCTCAATCCTCAATCCTGAAATGTTCAATCCTCAATACCCAATCCTCAATCTTCAATCCTCAATCCTCAATCCTCAATCCTTAATCCTCAATCCTCGATCCTCAATCCTCAATCCTCAATCTTCAATCCTCAATACTCAATCTTTAATCCTCAATCCTCAGTCCTCAAACCTCAATTCTGAGTCCTCAGTCCTGAATCCTCAACCTTCAGCCCTCAGTCCTCAACAATCAGTTGTCAATACTCAGTCCTCAATAGAATATCCTCAATTCACAGCTTTCAATACTTAATACTCAATCTGCAATCTTCAAACCTCTATCCACAGACATCAATTCTCATCACTCAACACTCAATACTCAGTCCTCAGTGTTCAATCCTCAATCCTCAATTCTCTATCTTCAATCCTCAATACTGAATCTTCAATCCTAAATCCTCAATCCTCAATCCTCAATCCTCAATCCTCAATCTTCAATCCTCAGTCCGCAATCCTCAATCGTCAATCTCCAATCCTGAATTGTCAATCTTCAATCCTCAATCCTCAATCCTCAATCCTCAATCCTCAATCCTCATTCTTCAATCCCCAATACCCAATCCTCAATCTTCAATCCTCAATCCTCAATCCTCAATTCTCAACACTGAATCCTCAATCCTCAGACCTCAAGCATCAATACTCAACCCTCAGTCCTCGTCCGCAATCCACAACCCTCAATCCTCAATCCTCAATCTTCAATCATCAATATTCAATCTTCAATCCTCAATCCTCAATCCTCTATCCTCAATCCTCAATCCTGAATGTTCAATCCTCAATACCCAATCCTCAATCTTCAATCCTCAATCCTCAATCCTCAATCCTTAATCCTCAATCCTCGATCCTCAATCCTCAATCCTCAATCTTCAATCTTCAATCCTCAGTCCGCAATCCTCAATCTTCGATCCTCAATCCTCAATCCTGAATCCTCAATCTTCAGCCCTCAGTCCTCAACAATCAGTTGTCAATCCTCAATCCTCAATACAACATCATCAATTCACAGTTTTCAATACTCAATACTCAATCTGCTATCCTCAAATCTCTATCCACAAACACCAATGCTCATCACTCAACTCTCAACACTCCGTCCCCAATCCTCAATCCTCAATCCTCATTCTTCAATCCTCAATACCAAATCCTCAATCTTCAATCCTCAATCCTCAATTCGCAATCCTCAATCCTCAATCCTCAGACCTCAAGCATCAATACCCAACCCTCAGTCCTCGTCCTCAATCCTCAATCCTCAATCCTCAATCCTCAATCCTCTATCTTCAATCCTCAATACTCAACCTTTAATCCTCAATCCTCAGTCCTCAAACCTCAATTCTGAGTCCTCAGTCCTGAATCCTCAACCTTCAGCCCTCAGTCCTCAACAATCAGGTGTCAATCCTCAATCCTCAATAGAATATCACCAATTCACAGTTTTCAATACTCAATACTCAATCTGCAATCTTCAAATCTCTATCCACAAACATCAATTCTCATCACTCAACCCTCAACACTCAGTCCACAATCTTCAATCCTCAATCCTCAATCCTCAATCTTGAATCCTCAATACTCAATCTTCAATCCTGAATCCTCAATCCTCAATCCTCAACACTCAATCCTCAATCGTCAATCCTCAATCCCCAATCCACAATCTTCAATCCTCTATCCTCAATCCTCAATCCTCAATCCTCAATCCTCAAACTTCAATCCTCAATACTCAACCTTCAATATGCAATCCTCAATCCTCAATCCTCAATTCTCAATACTCAATCGTCAATCTTCAATCCCCAATACTCAATCTTCAATCCTCAGTCCTCAATCCTCAATCCTCAATCCTCATTCTTCAATCCTCAATACCCAATCCTCAATCTTCAATCCTCAATCCTCAATCCTCAATCCTCAATCCTCAGTCCTCAAACCTCAATTCTGAGTCCTCAGTCCTGAATCCTCAACCTTCAGCCCTCAGTCCTCAACAATCAGGTGTCAATCCTCAATCCTCAATAGAATATCACCAATTCACAGTTTTCAATACTCAATACTCAATCTGCAATCTTCAAATCTCTATCCACAAACATCAATTCTCTTCACTCAATCCTCAACACTCAGTCCCCAATCCTCAATATTCAATCCTCAATCCTCAATCCTCGATCCTCAATCCTCAACCTTCAATCCTCAATGCTCAATCTTCAATCCTCAATCCTCAATACTCAATCCTCAATTCTCAATCCTCAATCGTCAATCTTGAATCCTCTATACTCAATCTTCGATCCTCAGTCCTCAATCCTCAATCCTCAGTCCTCAGTCCTCAATCCTCAATTCTCAATCCTCAATCCTCAATCCTCCATCCTCAATCCTCAATCCTCAATCTTCAATCCTCAGTCCGCAATGCTCAATCTTCAATCCTCAATCCTCAATCCTGGATCCTCAATCTCCAGCCCTCAGTCCTCAACAATCAGTTGTCAATCCCCAATCCTGAATACCACATCATCAATTCACAGTTTTCAATACTCAACACTCAATCTGCAATTTTCAAATCTCTATCCACAAACATCAATTCTCATCACTCATCCCTCAACACTCCGTCTCCAATCCTCAATCTTCAATCCTCAATCCTCAATCCTCAATCCTAACTCCTCAATTTTCAATCCTCAATACTCAATCTTCAATCCTCAACCCTCAATCCTCAATCCTCAATCCTCAATCCTCAATCCTCAACCCTCAATCATCAGTCCTGAAACCTCAATCCCGAATCCTCAATCCTGAATCCGCAAACTTCAGACCTCAGTCCTCAACAATCAGTTGTCAATCCTCAATCATCAATAGAATATCCTCAATTCACAGTTATCAATACTCAATCCCCATTCTTCAGTCGTCAAATCTCAATCCACAAACATCAATCCTCATCACTCAACCCTCAACACTCAGTCCTCAATCTTCAATCCCCAATCCTCAATCCTCAATCCTCAACCTTGAATCCTCAATACTCAATCTTCAATCCTCAATGCTCAATTCCCAATCCTCAACACTCAATCCTCAATCCTCAATCCTCAATTCTCAATCATCAATACTCAATCCACAAACATCAATTCTCATCACTCAACGCTCAACACTCAGTCCTCAATCTTCAATCCTCAATCCTCAATCCTCAATCCTCAACCTTGAATCCTCAATACTCAATCTTCAATCCTCAATCCTCAATTCCCAATCCTCAACACTCAATCTTCAATCCTCAATCCTCAATTCTCAATCATCAATACTCAATCTTCAATCCTCAATCCTCAATCCTCAGTCCTCTGTACTCAAACCTCAATCCTCAAACCTCAGCCCTCATCCCCATTCCTCAATTCTCAATACCCAATCCTCAATCCTCAATCTTCAATCCTCAATACTCAATCTTCAATCCTCAGTCCTCAGTCCTCAGTCCTCAAACCTCAATTCTGAATCCTCAATCCTGAATCCTCAACCTTCAGCCCTCAGTCATCAACAATCTGTTGCCAATCCTCAATCCTCAATCCTCAATAGAATATCCTCAATTCACAGTCTTCAATGCTCAATACCCCATCTGCAATCTTCAGATCTCTACCCACAAACATCAATTCTCATCACTCAACCCTCAACACTCAGTCCTCAATGTTCAATCCTCAGTCCTCAATTCTCAATCTTCAATCCTCAATACTGAATCTTCAATCCTCAATCCTCAATCCTCAATACTCAATCTGCAATCCTCAATCCTCAGTCCTCACTCCTCAATCCTCATTCTTCAATCCTCAATACCGAATCCTCAATCTTCAATCCTCAATCCTCAATCCTCAATTCTCAATCCTCAACCCTCAATCCTCAGACTCCAAACATCAATACTCAGCCCTCAGTCCTCGTACTCAATCCACAACCCTCAATCCTCAGTCCTCAATCTTCAATCATTAATATTCAATCTTCAATCCTCAATCCTCAATCCTCAATCCCCAACCCTCAATCTTCAATCCTCAAACCCAATACCCAATCCTCAATCCTCAGTCCTCAAACCTCAATCCTGAATCCTCAATCCTGAATCCTCAATCTTCAGCCCTGAGTCCTCAACAATCAGTTGTCAATCCTCAATCCTCAATAGAATATCTTCAATTCACAGTTTTCAATACTCAATACTCAATCTGCAATCTTCCGATCTCTATCCACAAACATCAATTCTCATCACTCAACCCTCAATATTCAGTCCGCAATCCTCAATCTTCAATCCTCAATCCTCAATCCTCAATCGTCGATCTTAATCGTCAATCCTCAATACTCAATCTTCAATCTTCAATCCTCGATCCTCAATCCTCAATCCTCCATCTTCAATCCTCAATACTCAATCTTCAATCCTCAACCCTCAATCCTCAATCCTCAATCCTCAATCCTCAATCGACAATCTTCAATCCTCAATACTCCATCTTCAATCCTCAATCCTCAATCCTCAATCCTCAATCCTCATTCTTCAATCCTCAATACCCAATCCTCGATCTTCAATCCTCAATCCTCAGTCCTCAATCCTTAATCCTCAATCCTCAATCCTCAATCTTCAATCCTCAGTCCCAAATCCTCAATCTTCAATACTCAATCCTCAATCCTCAATACCCAATCCTCAATCTCCAATCTTCAATCCTCAATCCTCAACTCTCAATCCTCAATCCTCAGTCCTCAGTCATCAAGCCTCAATCCTCAACCCTCAGCCCTCATCCTCAATCCTCAATCCTCAATCTTCAATTCTCAAGCCTCAGTCCTCAAGCATGAATCCTCAATCCTCAATCCTCAGTCCTCTAACCTCAATCCTGAATCCTCAATCTTCAGACTTCAGACCTCAACAATCAGACGTCAATACTCAATCCTCAATAGATTATCATCAATTCACAGTTTTCAATACTCAATATTCAATCTGCAATCTTCAGATCTCTATCCACAAACATCAATTCTCATCACTCAACCCTCAACACTCAGTCCTCAATGTTCAATACTCAATCATCAATTCTCAATCTTCAATCCTCAATACTGAATCTTCAATCACCAATCCCCAATCTTCCATACTCAATCCTCAATCATCAATCCTCAATCCTCAATAATCAACCATCAACACTCAATTCTCAATACTCAACAGAATATCCTGAATTCTCATGGTTCAATACTCAATCCACAACTTTCAATAATCAAATCTCAATCCTCAAACATAAATTCTCAACACTCAACCCTCAACACTCAGTCCTCTCTCTTCAATCCTCCATTCTCAACCCTCAATCCTCAAGCGTCAATCCTCAATCCTCAGTCCTCAACCCTCATTCCTCAGTCCTCAAACCTCTATCCCGAATCCTCAATCCTGAATCCTCAATCCTGAATCCTCAAGCTTCAGACCTCAGACCTCAACAATCAGACGTCAATCCTCAATCCTCAATAGAATATCATCAAGTAACAGATTTCAATACTCAATACTCAATCTGCAATCTTCAGATCTCTATCCACAAACATCAATTCTCATCACTCAACCCTCAACACTCAGTCCTCAATGTTCAATACTCAACCATCAATTCTCAATCTTCAATCCTCAATACTGAATCTTCAATCATCAATACCCAATCTTCAATCCTCAATCCTCAATCCTCAATCCTCAATCCTCATTCTTCAATCCTCAATACCCAATCCTCAATCTTCAATCCTCAATCCTCAGTCCTCAATCCTCAATCCTGAATCCTCAATCCTCAATCTTCAATCCTCAGTCCCAAATCCTCAATCTCCAATACTCAATCCTCAATCCTCAATACCCAGTCCTCAATCTTCAATCCTCAATCCTCAATCCTCAACTCTCAATCCTCAATCCTCAGTCCTCTGTCCTCAAACCACAATCCTCAACCCTCAGCCCACATCCTCAATCCTCAATCCTCAATCTCCAATCCTCAAGCCTCAATCCTCAAGCCTGAATCCTCAATCCTCAATCCTCAATCCTCAATCCTCAATACTCAATCCTCAATCCTCAATCCTCAATCCCGAATCCACAATCCTCAATCCACAATCCTCAACCTTCAATCCTCAATGCTCTATCTTCAATCCTCAGTCCTCAAGTCTCAATCCTCAATTCTCAATCCTCAATCGTCAATCTTCAATCCTCAATACTCAATCTTCAATCCTCAATCCTCAATCCTCAATCCTCAATCCTCATTCTTCAATCCTCAATACCCAATCCTCAATCTTCAATCCTCAATCCTCAATCCTCAATCCCCAATTCTCAATCCTCAGTCCTCAAACCTCAATCTTCAATCCTCAATACTCAATCTTCAATCCTCATTCCTCAATCCTCAATCATCAATCCTCAATCTTCAATCCTCAATACTCAATCTTCAATCCTCAATCCTCAGTCCTCGAACATCAATCCTGAATCCTCAATCTTCAGCCCTCAGTCCTCAACAATCAGTTGTCAATCCTCAATCCTCAATAGAATATCACCAATTCACAGTTTTCAATACTTAATACTTAATCTGCAATCTTCAAATCTCTATCCACAAACATCAATTCTCATCACTCAATCCTCAACGCTCAGTCCCCAATCCTCAATATTCAATCCTCAATCCTCTATCCTCGATCCTCAATCCTCAACCTTCAATCCTCAATGCTCAATCTTCAATCCTCAATCCTCAATACTCAATCCTCAATTCTCAATCCTCAATCGTCAATCTTCAATCCTCTATACTCAATCTTCGATCCTCAGTCCTCAATCCTCAATCCTCAATCCTCAATCTTCAATCCTCGATACTGAATCTTCAATCCCAAATCCTCAATCCTCAATCCTCAATCCTCAATCCTCAATCTTCAATCATCAGTCCCCAATCCTCAATCTTCAATCCTCAATCCTCAATCCTGAATCCTCAATCTTCAGCCCTCAGTCCTCAACAATCAGTTGTCAATCCTCAATCCTCAATACAACATCATCAATTCACAGTTTTCAATACTCATTACTCAATCTGCAATCTTCAAATCTCTATCCACAAACATCAATTCTCATCACACAACACTCAACACTACGTCCCCAATCCTCAATCTTCAATCCTCAATCCTCAATACTCAATCCTCCATCCTCAATCCTCAATACTCAATCCTCAATCGTCAATCCTCAATCCCCAATCCTCAACCTTCAATCCTCTATCCTCAATCCTCAATCCTCAATCCTCAATCTTCAATCCTCAATACTCAATCTTCAATCCTCAATCCTCAATCCTCAGTCCTCAATCCTGAATCCTCAATCATCAATCCTCAATCCTCATTCTTCAATCCTGAATACCCAACCCTCAATCTTCAATCCTCAATCCTCAATCCTCAGTCCTCAGTCCTCAAACCACAATCCTCAACCCTCAGCCCTCATCCTCATTCCTCAGCCCTCAATCCTCAATCCTCAATCCTCAATCTTCAATCCTCAATACTCAATCTTCAATCCTCAGTCCTCAGTCCTCAAACCTCAATTCTGAATCCTCAATCCTGAATCCTCAACCTTCAGCCCTCAGTCATCAACAATCTGTTGCCAATCCTCAATCCTCAATAGAATATCCTCAATTCACAGTCTTCAATACTCAATACCCAATCTGCAATCTTCAGATCTCTATCCACAAACATCCATTCTCATCACTCAACCCTCAACACTCAGTCCTCAATGTTCAATCCTCAATCCTCAATTCTCAATCTTCAGTCCTCAATACTGAATCTTCAATCCTCAATCCTCAGTCCTCAGTCCTCAATCCTCAATCCTCAATCTTCAATCCTCAGTCCCCAATCCCCAATCTTCAATCCTCAATACTCAATCCTCAATCCTCAGCCTTCAATCCTCAATCCTCAATCCTCAATCCTCAATCCTCAATCCTCAATCTTCAATCCTCAATACTCAATCTTCAATCCTCAATCCTCAATCCTCAATTCTCAATCCTCAACCTTCAATCCACAGTACTCTATCTTCAATCCTCAATCCTCAGTCCTCAATCCTCAATCCTCATTCTTCAATCCTCAATACCCAATCCTCAATCTTCAATCCTCATTCCTCAATCCTCAATTCGCAATCCTCAATCCTCAACCCTCAGACCTCAAGCATCAATACCCAACCCTCAGTTCTCGTCCTCAATCCATAACCCTCAATCTTCAATCCTCAACATTCGTTCATCAATATTCAACCTTCAATCCTCAATCCTCAATCCTCAATCCTCAATCCTCAATCCTCAATCCTCAATCCTCAATCCTGAATCCTGAATCCTCAATCCTGAATCCTCAATCTTCAGCCCTCAGTCCTCAACAGTCAGTTGTCAATCCTTAATCCTCAATACAATATCAACAATCACAGTTTTCAATACACAATACTCAATCTGCAATCTTGCAATCTCTATACACAAACATCAATTCTCATCACTCAACCCTCAACACTCAGTCCCCAATCCTCAATATTCAATCCTCAATCCTCAATCCTCAATCCTCAATCGTCAACCTTCAATCCTCAATGCTCAACCTTCAATCCTCTGTCCTCAATTCTCAATCCTCAATTCTCAATCCTCAATCGTCAATCTTCAATCCTCAA